>NC_074700.1:17693133-17840633 GCF_029448725.1 Salvelinus fontinalis | reverse complement strand
ATGCTATTTTCAAATACATGGGTTAAATGCATGGGTGTACTTTCCACGTGTATTTCAACAATGAACTACTTGTTTTTTCAAATAAAGGCTATCTGAATACTTGTTTTGAAATGAATTGAAAAGTAGTTGAAACATCTAATTAAAATAACCCAGGTCTGACACCCACAAACACACACCTAGTGGAAAGACTAGAGTGTTAAACTATCATCAGGCCTTTTAGTTTAACACCCAACAGGGAGCCATCACTTCTCTACGCTGTGGTGTGCCGTGGTGCAATACTGCTGAACTCTTCCATTTCCATGGAAATTAAGGGGATGAGCAGTGGGGGAATTCTCTCTGTTTCACGCACTCTCAAGGGTGTGTTCCAAATGGTCCCCTAGTACACTACTTTAGACCAGGATCCACAGGGTTCTGGTCAAAAGTAGTGCACTATGTAGGGGTGCCATTTACAATGTATCTCAAAGGGTTTCAGGGAGAGGGACAGGGGGTTGTGGTTTCAGTGGTTTCCTGCATGGGAGCGAGATACCAACCATAACACAACTATTAAAATCGTACATTTCCCCGAGCACCATCACTCAGGTGTTTACCAAAACAACTGGCGTCTGGGAGGCCATTTTGTTGTTGTTTGAATTACGGACTGCAAATGAACCAATATGCAATCCTCTGGCTGTAAAACACCCGAGTGGTGTTGTGGTGCTTAGTAGCCAGGGGGGTCTGCCCCAGGGGGTTCTACCCCTGTAGAGGGGGGGCTCTGAACGCTCTCACACTCTCCTGGGAAGGCCTCGGAATGGAATGACCTGCACCTGAGGGTTCTAGAAGAAGACAAAATAAAAAAGCTTTCTCTCTGCTTAACATTGTATGTATGTGTGTCTCTTTGTGTGTGTGTGTGTGTGTGTGTGTGTGTGTGTGTGTGTGTGTGTGTGTGTGTGTGTGTGTGTGTGTGTGTGTGTGTGTGTGTGTGTGTGTGTGTGTGTGTGTGTGTGTGTGTGTGTGTGTGTGTGTGTGTGTGTGTGTGTGTGTGTGTTTAAGCAAGACCCTGTGTCTGCATACTGAGTGAGGTCATCAAACTCACTGAAACATAGCTGAGGTCTGATGTCCTGTCTATACATTACTGTTCCTGACTCAGCTGTTCACTGACACACACATAAACACTTCCTTACTGATTCTCTGTCAGCATGTTCAGAGTCAGTTATAATCACTGTATCCTGATTCACACTTTTTTGATTTAGTACAAAATGGCACTCTATTCCCTATATAGTGCACTACTTATGACCAGGGCCTAGTCAAAAGTAACGCACTATATAGGGAATAGGGCGCTATTTGGGACGTAGCCTGTATTTCATCAGCACTGTGATATATATATGATCTGCCTGGGGCCCTGGGTTTTTCCTAGTCAGGCCTTGTGGTTGGGGGAAATCTCTGGGCCCTATAGATTACTGGTCAACAGCTTCAGGATCAGCTTCCCGTTCACCAACTCCCAACAGTAACCATTAGAGGGAAAAATGATAAACCAGCCTTAAATTAGCATCTATGAACAATACTGAAAGTCCTGTAAGTCCATCTAGTGGCACATTACAGAAGTGACAATTTGTCCAGGATATAAAATCCCATAAAATCCCCAACATCCATCTCTAACAGTGGAGGCTGGTGGGAGGAGCTATAGGAGGACAGGCTCATTGTAATGGCTGGAATGGAATAAATGGAACGTATCAAACACATGGAAACCACGTTTGACTCTGTTCCATTAATACCATTCCAGTCATTACAATGAGCACGTCCTCCTATAGCTCCGCCCACCAGCCTCCACTGATCTCTAACATATAGTGTACTGAAATTCATACATGTCTTTCTGTGACCTGAACTAACCCATGTTTCCACTATGACCTGAACTAACCCATGTTTCCACTGTGACCTGAACTAACCCATGTTTCCACTATGACCTGAACTAACCCATGTTTCCACTATGACCTGAACTAACCCATGTTTCCACTGTGACCTGAACTAACCCATGTTTCCACTGTGACCTGAACTAACCCATGTTTCCACTATGACCTGAACTAACCCATGTTTCCACTGTGACCTGAACTAACCCACGTTTCCACTGTGTGCGTAATGTGTTTGTGTGTCCTGAACCAACCTGTGCTTCCTCCACAGTTCTTCTGTGCAGTAGTCACCAATGGCCCATCCATGTCCCTCTCTGTAACCCCCTGGCCCTCTCCATCACTCATCTGCCCTTGTGAGGGGGACACCTCCTGGTGGTGGAGGTTGGTACTGCCACTGTTCTTCCAATCTCTTTTTCTTCATTCCTCCTTCCGACTCTGCTCTTCTTTCGCACTCCGCCACTCCCATGCTGTCAATCTTTCCGCCCTCTCCATCTCTCTACCCTCTCTCATTGTCAGTAGTCATGTCACCAAAGAGGAGTTTCCTCTTGATGGGGTCTCTGTGGTTCTCCCCTGGTCCTCCTGCTGTCACTTACTCCTCTGACTGGGCTATCTCCCTGCAGCGCCACCTGCTGCTCAACTAACTCAACTACACCGTGGCTCTCTGTGCTGTCCCTGTGGCTGAGGTTCTCGGAAACTTCGCATAAACTAAAGAGATTTTTTCCCACCAATCATCTCTCTCTAGTGTATGACTTGCACCAAAACCATCATTTTGTAACCAATCATTTGCTCCAATGTCATTCTCCTCTATTTCTGATTAAGGAAAGCAGCCCTCTTTCTGGTCTCTGTCACAGCCTGCCATCTCGTTGGCCTCTTTCAGGTGGAGGCAGCAGGAGAGTCCCAAACTGCCATTTAGTTACAAGTGTTGGGTCCTGGCAGTCAGCATCTCCTCCTCCAGCTGAAACCATTTCTGTGGGCTTGGCTTTAGCCAGGCTCTCCCTCTGGCCTTCCAGGGTTACGGTGGTATCCTCTTGGCTACGTTCAGGACCTTGCCATTCCCAAATCTACACTTCCTAAGTGCCAGCCTTCACTTTGAGTCGTTCGGCTTGTTACGTGGTTCTCTGGTGCTAGACTAACGTTAGCCCTGGAGGATGGTGGTCCACAGGCCCTAGCTGGCTTTTCTCTAAGGGGGCTAGGGTGCTCTGTGCTGGGGAGGGGTGGTCTGACAGGACCCTGGAACTGACAGGCCTATCTGGATCCTTTGCGAGATTGCTTACCGCCCATAAGCTGGTGCTGAAGAAGCTCTGCTCCACTTCCTCCACAGAGCATATGAGCACCTGGAGAAGCCCGACTGTGTGGTGAAAACAATGATCTTTGACTTCTCCAGTGCTTTCAATAACATACAAGCCTGCTTGCTGGCCCAAAAGCTAAAGCACATTCACATAAACCCACACACAAACAAATGGATTGTGAACTACCTGATCAATAGATCACAGTTGGTAAGACTGAACCAGGCAGCATCAGATCGGATATGTACAAACACGGGGGCGCCGCAGGGGACGGTCCTGTCACCTTTTCTGTTTACCCTTTACACAAATGACTTCACACACACAACAATGAACTGAGACACTTACAGAAATTCTCTGATGACTCCGCTGTAGTAAGCTGTGTCATGAGAGGAGACGATGCTCATCTAAGGGATATACAAGAGTCCTTTGTGAAATGGTGTGAGGCTAATTACTTCCATCTGAATGTACTGAAGCCCAAGGAGCTAGTGGTAGATTTTAGGAAAAATGTACATGTTTTTAATCCCATTTCAATTAATTGTGAAGAGATTGTCTCCATTGACTCGTATAAGTACATGGGTGTAATACTGGACAACAAACTGAACTGGAAGGAGAAATCTTAGTGTCTACAAAAAAGTCCAATCCAGACCGTACTTTATAAAAAAGCTTACATCGTTTAATGTCTGTGAGAAAATGCTCTATAGCACTATCTTAGCGAGTGACACTCTGATGACACACACCCACTCCACAGGGCTCTGATGACACACACCCACTCCACAGGGCTCTGATGACACACACCCACACCACAGGGCTCTGATGACACACACCCTCTCCACAGGGCTCTGATGACACACACCCCCACTCCACAGGGCTCTGATGACACACACCCACTCCACAGGGCTCTGATGACACACACCCACACCACAGGGCTCTGATGACACACACCCCCACTCCACAGGGTTCTGATGACACACACCCACTCCACAGGGCTCTGATGACACACACACCCACTCCACAGGGCTCTGATGACACACACACCCACTCCACAGGGATCTGATGACACACACCCACTCCACAGGGCTCTGATGACACACACCCACACCACAGGGCTCTGATGACACACACACCCTCTCCACAGGGCTCTGATGACACACACACCCACTCCACAGGGCTCTGATGACACACACCCACTCCACAGGGCTCTGATGACACACACACCCACTCCACAGGGCTCTGATGACACACACACCCACTCCACAGCACTCTGACACACACCCCCTCCACAGCACTCTGACACACACCCACTCCACAGCACTCTGACACACACCCCCTCCACAGCACTCTGGTGACACACACCCACTCCACAGCACTCTGACACACACCCCCTCCACAGCACTCTGGTGACACACACCCACTCCACAGCACTCTGACACACACCCACTCCACAGCACTCTGACACACACCCACTCCACAGCACTCTGACACACACCCACTCCACAGCACTCTGACACACACCCACTCCACAGCACTCTGGTGACACACCCACTCCACAGGGCTCTGATGATACACACCCACTCCACAGCACTCTGGTGACACACACCCACTCCACAGGGCTCTGGTGACACACACCCACTCCACAGCACTCTGGTGACACACACCCACTCCACAGCACTCTGGTGACACACACCCACTCCACAGCACTCTGGTGACACACACCCACTCCACAGCACTCTGGTGACACACACCCACTCCACAGCACTCTGGTGACACACACCCACTCCACAGGGCTCTGACACACACCCACTCCACAGGGCTCTGGTGACACACACCCACTCCACAGCACTCTGACACACACCCACTCCACAGCACTCTGACACACACCCACTCCACAGCACTCTGGTGGCACACACCCACTCCACAGCACTCTGGTGACACACACCCACTCCACAGCACTCTGGTGACACACACCCACTCCACAGCACTCTGGTGACACACACCCACTCCACAGCACTCTGGTGACACACACCCACTCCACAGCACTCTGGTGACACACACCCACTCCACAGCACTCTGGTGACACACACCCACTCCACAGCACTCTGACACACACCCACTCTACAGCACTCTGGTGACACACACCCACTCCACAGCACTCTGACACACACCCACTCCACAGCACTCTGGCGAAAGAAAGCGAATTTGTTAAAAAATATTTAAAAAAATATTTGTGTTGCACAATTGTTCTTACATAATATAACCATATCCAATTTCAGTGGCACGTCTTAGACTGATGGACTGTGCCATCCCCACGGCATCCACAATCGATCAGTCCACTCAGCACGAATTATATATATATATATATTTTTTTTTGCTACTGCTTGACTAAAGACATTCCAGTCGACCAACAGCCTATCGACTAAACAATCGACCATTCGACTAAATGGGGTCAGCCCTAGTCTGCATCATGATCAAAAAGAGCATTTGTGCATTACAAAACAAACTAACTGTACCTGCTCCTGTCTGAAGGTATAGTACTCCTGTCTGAAGGTATAGTACTCCTGTCTGAAGGTATAGTACTCCTGTCTGAAGGTATAGTACTCCTGTCTGAAGGTATAGTACTCCTGTCTGAAGGTATAGTACTCCTGTCTGAAGATATAGTACTCCTGTCTGAAGGTATAGTACTCCTGTCTGAAGGTATAGTACTCCTGTCTGAAGGTATAGTACTCCTGTCTGAAGGTATAGTACTCCTGTCTGAAGGTATAGTACTCCTGTCAGAAGGTATAGTACTCCTGTCTGAAGGTATAGTACTCCTGTCTGAAGGTATAGTACTCCTGTCTGAAGGTATAGTACTCCTGTCTGAAGGTATAGTACTCCTGTCTGAAGGTATAGTACTCCTGTCTGAAGGTATAGTACTCCTGTCTGAAGGTATAGTACTCCTGTCTGAAGGTATAGTACTCCTGTCTGAAGGTATAGTACTCCTGTCTGAAGGTATAGTACTCCTGTCTGGCCAGCTGCAGGTCCAGGTCTCCCCTAACCACAGGCAAGTTGAGCAGGCCTGGTGCGTTGCCTCAGAGCCGCTGTAGAGGCCCCTGGAGGAGAGATTCTAGATCAGCCCCCACGCCCTGCAGCTCACGCCTGGACAAGGCCTCACGCGCCTGGAGAGAGGTGTTGGTGGTGGTGCCCTGTGAGAGGAGAGAGGGAGAAGTTAGAGTTAATATGCAACTCTCATGAACCATCCAATGCCCACTGCCCTTACTAACATGTTATATAGTGATACCAATAATTGCAATAAAAAGGGCATTCCAAAAGGTTATACGATAAAGAATTTCAAAACAGGTGCCTTACCTTGGTGAATGACCGCAGGTTCTCAGTGATCCACCCCAGCCCGGCCCTGGCTCGCTCTTCCTCTGCCCTTGCCTTGAACAACTGGTGCAGGACCACAATCTGACCCCACTGGAGCCTGGCCCTGGCTCCCTCCTCCTCCCTTGCCTTGCCTTGAACAACTGGTGCTGGGCCACAATCTGACCCCACTGGAGCCTGGCCCTGGCTCCCTCCTCCTCCCTTGCCTTGCCTTGAACAACTGGTGCTGGACCACAATCTGACCCCACTGGAGCCTGGTCCTCTCCCTCCTCTGCTCCACCACTCTTTTCCATCCTTCTCTTTTATCTCATCCCCCTCTCCATCTCCGCAGAGGCTGAGGTCCAGGAACTGGAAGCGTTCTGAGTAGGAGGTCTCCACCATGTCGGTGATGCCCGGGAAGAACTGGTGCCGGGTGAGGGTGGCCAGGGCCTTGGTGTTCAGCTCCTCCTGGTGGAGATAGTGCTCCAGAGATAGCTGGGAGAACAGGACAGGAGGCCCTAGTGGGTGGGTACTGAGGGCCGAGGCAGCAGCCTCTCCCTGGATCTTTCCTTCCTTGGAATCTGGGTCTACTTTGAGGTAGGATCCTAGTAGCCTCACCTCGTCCATGAAGGTCTGTAGTGTGACATTTGTCCCGGCATTCTCCGTCCCCAGCGCCGCGTTGGCATCCTTCAGCCTGCCATTGGCCGCATTCTGCTGGGCGGCTAATCGGAGCGCAGCGTCAGCCCGGGGGATGGCGAGCACCTGGAGCTTCTTGTGGCGCCACTGTTTCAGATGCTTCTCCTTTTTCAACGCTACTAGCTCCGCCTCTAGATCTTCCACGTTCACCTCGTCCTCCGTCAAGGATGAAAAAGATGAGGAAGGGTGGACCACGCTAATTGCAGCCGCAGGCATACAGGTATTGAGGACTTCGCCCAGGGCAGCCTGATCAAATATGGGCTTGATGAAGTCACCTTAAAGGCCCGGGCCTCCTCTGGGGTGAGGACGTTGCCCTGGTTGAGGGTGTGGCAGACAAAGCGAAGGAGGTGGAGGTTTTCCGAAGCGCAGGCAAACAGCCAATCAATCTCAGAGCCCTTCAGGGATAGGGTGCCCGGATAACCTAACCAACCAAGCACATCCACGAACTGACCGCCGTCTAACATGAGGACAGCACCCTACCACAGATAGAACAATGAGACAGATATTTCACCGGATGTATCAATGTGAAGCATACGCTTGGCGTTTCCACTCACTACCAAATATGGTAGTGAGAGCAGTGTGGGAGAAGATGGAACGAAGATGGAACATTTTCTCATCAATGAAATATTTGATCTCAATACAGTTTTCTGTTCCCAAAACTAGAATCTGTTACAAACAGATTGGACTAAGTTTCATTGACTTTACCATTTGCCAAAGTAAAAAAATAAATATTGCATTGTTTAAAATGAGTGCAAACGATCTGGCTAGCTAGTGCATGGTTCTGCCCACCTCCTTGCTTGTTCTGCCCACTATGACTCATTTGTTCCCATTTGAAACGATGGGCTGTGGTCTATCTTGGTTTAGTTATACAACTCTTTGACCCTTTTATTTTTAATCCCAGCCCACGTCCCCTGTAACATCATAGTAATTGAATACAAATTAAATTGTTCCTTTCAAGACAAGACAATTTCCTGTGGAGAAGATGGTTCCTGGAATGAGGGGTAAACTCTCAGTTTTAGCAATTTCTAATATGAAATCTAAAGGACCTAGAAATTGTCTGAAGCAATTTGTCCACTGATATTTTACATTGTTCATTTCTTCTTTTTCAACTGGTAGGAAGCGGCTACTTAAGCAAAATGCGCGCTCTCTCATCCATCTTCTTTGGGGTTATTTTCGAACTACACGCAACAAATGTATTGTCGCCAGAAACTGGACGGAAGAAAAGTAAATTACACTACGGGGAAGAGAAATGTAACATTCATCCACACAAACTACGAAATAATAACAAATATATACTTCAGTCGCTCGAAACCTCAAATCCCATGTTCAGGCTCTGGGGCCTGATATGGTTGGACCACACACGTCAGTAATCCATGTAGCTCATCAAATGTTAAACGCATAAATTGTTCAACTAAAGAAACAATATCATTAGGATATTTTTTTATTTCTTTTTCAATTAGCCCCGTGCCGTTTATCACCATTGCTACAACGCGACAGTCGCGCTCTCATCCAAAATCAGTCACCCTCTCAACATTACGTTCAACGTCACGCGATGGGGATCCGCTAAACAACTTTTTCAGCCAATGAGAAAGTAGTCGAGCCTACCTGCCCACGCTCTTTTGAACGTTTCTAGGGACGTTTTGACATTTCTTTCATTCTGCATGGAGAACAGTGACCCAGAAGTGTGATTTGTTTATACGTTATTCGAGGTGAGTTTTGCTGGACAAGGTATGGCATTCAAACGTATTGATAGAGAGAAATGCTTATTTAACTCGTTTCATCATCTGTTGTGGTGGTGGTCGACAGACCCCTATAAAGTTGGTTTGCGCGGTATTCATTTGGCAACAATGCACAGCACTCGGCTAGGTTCTGCAAGTCCTTTATCTAGCTAACCTAGTGCCGTGGGATAAATGTGAATTTTGCTATTCTAAATAGCAGCCTACTGTAGGCTACTATAGTACTGCAAATCAATGCATGCTTGTTTTTGCTGGCACAATACTCTTTACTGCACAGACTGCCGTGGCCATGCTTACCAGCTGATCGACAATCTTTGAATAACATGCGTCCTTTGTTGAAGTACGGTAGTTTCTCGTCATCCTGTTATGATATAAGCATCTGGGTGTTAAATGTATCTATTGCATTTCTAGCTTTATTTTATATCTCAACCTACAGTTTTAGTTTGCTCCAGTTTAGAGCTGCCTATCAGTATGCATGACATGTTGCTACATTCAGGATGCACAAGTAGAAACGGTTCCAAGGTTATCTTTGGCGAGGAGTTATCTTTAGTTGTATTGAAAGCAAGTAAGTAAATCATATATTATTTCACAGTTGTCCAAAGCAAAGAGCCATGGTTCAATCCAAGACCTGGGTCCTGGCCCGTCACTTTGAAGGCTTCCCGGAGGACAGCAACTTTCAGCTGAAGCTGGAGCAGCTGCCAGAGCCTAAAGATGGAGGTAACAAACCTGTGGGGATGAGCTCATCACATTGACTTAGATCATCTGAACCAGTACCTGCACTGAGTACAAGATTCCTGCACCTGACTGAAGCTGATATGAGTGATGTCATACGTTGTTGTTCTGTATGTTTCAGAGGTGCTTCTCGAGGCACTGTTTCTCAGTGTGGATCCATACATGAGGTAGGGGAGAAAAGTCAAAGAAAACGGGGACGGGGTTGGATTCCCCTAACATGTGCCATTTAGGTCATGTTTCATGTAATGTGATATCTGTAAGGAAAAGGATATGTTGTTATTCACTGAACAGTTTTGACTTTGCTAAACCACAGTTCTTCAGTATATTTCAGTACAGAAAACATCTCATCTGATTAGTTCCTCTGTGGTTGTTTCCAGACCGTTCAGCCGACTGCGTATGAAAGAGGGGGGAGTGATGATCGGAACTCAAGTGGCCAAGTAAGAAAAATAAGCAAGTCCGCTTCCAAATGGCACCCTATTACCTACATAGTGCACTAGTGGGCCCTGGTCAAAAGCAGTTCACTATGTAGGGAATAGGTTGCCATTTGGGATGCAGGACTAAGTTAACTGCCTTTCATCTACCATGAGAGGACATGCATGCCTGCCGTTTACGGCAAGAGAATCGGTCCTGCACCTGTTATTCATTTCTGAGGAAGTAGATTATCATTCGTGACTGCAGTTGTAAGAGAACAAATTGAATGCACTTGGCAGTGTGTTCTGAGGTTCCGTTCCTGCCACAAGTGAATGGTTCAATGTGTTTTCACAGACAACGTTTGTTATTGAGAGTGAGTCTGTCTGGATAAATACACAGAACCAAATGACTCTCCCCTGCTTTCACTCTCTCCCCAGGGCTTTTAAGTTATTTTACTGAGTTTATATCCTTGAATACTGTCATTAAAGTATCTTTGTGAATGTGTACAGATTGTTCTGGAATTTCCAAAGGCTTCCATTGACATTTCATATGTATTCAAATTAGTCTCTAGATAAACAATTTAGCAACCACTGAGGGTGGTTGACGTAGTCCCAGATTAAACCTTCTCTGTGACTAGAAACTTTCAGTTGGAGATTCTTCGTTAGGCATACTTTAGGATCGGTGTCTTCTGACACAGACTTGTTATCAACACTCTAAGTATGATCAACTGTCTGATAGTTAATTCAGTTTGTTTATTTGTTTGTGCGTGTGGTTTTCTAGGGTGATCCAGAGCAACAACTCAACCTTCCCAATTGGGTGCCATGTGGTTGGTAGATGCGGCTGGAGGACACACACTGTGTCTGATGGGACAGGCCTGACACGCCTTCTGTCTGACTGGCCACAGGAGGTCCCCATGTCCCTGGCTCTGGGGGCCATCGGCATGCCTGGGTAAGGAATGGGGGACTTCCTGAGTGCCAGTGGCTTCTATTTTGGGGTAAAAGTCTCAGAAATCCCGGTCCGAGGGCAACAGCACTCGTACAGAATGTCAGAACATTGTTAATGTGGGGGGCAATCCGTCTGCCTAGGGAGAATAGTAAAAAAACAAGAGTTCCTATGGCATGTATCACCACTGGCCACAAAGTGTGGAACATTTATGTTTTCAGGCCAGAAGAAGGGCCTGGGTAAGGAGGACTGCTAACAGTTAATTCTGTCAGCTAAATGTTGGAGCTAGTGTTGGAGAATTTGCAGCACAGCTGTTTCATGACAGATTAAATGTTGACCTCAAGTCTGCCAGGAAAAGCATCTGTATGTTTTCCTTTGGGTTTGATAAAACAAAGATTTGGGCCACAGATGTCTCCGGTCACCATTTACAGTCCTATTCCGCTGAACTCTAAACCGTTTGATTGAGTCATCATTCAGATGAACATCCATCTGATGCTACTGCTTGTGTTTTTAAGTATCTAAAAAGCTTTATTTTGACGGTGAAGAATTATATGGGAGAGACAGGCAAGGAGGAGAGAAAGGTTGAGGCGGGGGTTGGCCTCACGACCATTGGGGTTGTACATGTGTGCTTTCTGATGGGAGTGTTCCCACTGGACCACATGGGTGACACATCTATGGTTAAACTTCTTATTGAAGAGCTCTCCCTCTGGTGCTCTGACTACAGGCTGACAGACCTTATGTGTTCTCCAGTGTTGTCTCTGCTGTTTGATCACTCTTTAAACAGTTTCAAAATATGGAATCACAACTCTTTGTCTGGGGGTTTGAGAATTTAAAAACTTTGAAAGACAAATGACTGTATTCAATGGACTATAAAGTTGTATTTTATTCTATTCCCTTGTAATCTGATTGCAGGTTAACAGCCCTGTACGGTCTGGAGGAGGTGCTGGGGCTGCAAGCTGGCGACACCCTCCTGGTGAACGCTGCAGCTGGGGCCGTGGGCTCCGCTGTGGGCCAGATCGCTAAGATCAAGGGCTGCAGGGTGGTGGGCTCCACCGGGTCTGACGCCAAGGTAAGAATGAAAAAGGGATTTGAATGAAAGACTGGGAGGCAAATGTGCAATGGTCATCATCTGTTTCTTTGTCTTCATCCTTTGATTTTTTTTTTTTTTTTTTTCCAAGACGGCGTAGCAGTGTAGACGTCTTTGTCCTGTCGTGTCCCTTGTATATATCTTTTTACATCTTTTTCTTCGCATATATTTAAAAAAAACTTTCTTAAACCTCAACTTCTAAATACTCTCCTGCAACCCGCCTCACCCAATGTGGCGTGGATCTGCTTTTTTCTAAAGTATTTCTATTTACTTCTGATCTGGAATCCATCTACTGAAGATAGCCAGCTAACTGCCTACCAGCTATCAGTTAGCAAACCATTGCTAGCGGTCATCAGCTAACCTTTAGCTCGGAAAGCTCTCGCTAGTTCGAACAACGTGACTAAAACCAGAGCATAACGGACCTATTTCTCTCCATATCCCCGGATTCCTACCGCAAACTCTGAACATTTTCATCTGGATCTTCGCAACTAGCTAACCACAATCCCGGGTGACCACTCCTGGCTAGCGTTTCCATCCCGGAGCAGGCACCGGAGCAGGCACCAATTAGCCTGAAGCTAATTGGCTAGGGCTCCTGTGCTACCACTGAAGCCCACTCCTGGGCTACAAGACCCGGACCCATTTACTGCCGGTACGGAGCACGGAACCCCGCCTATCCTCTACGACTGGAATACCGACATAATCTGCCCGGGGACTCCAACAGGCCCCTCAGGCGTGACGCCCGCTGAAGGCCCATTCTGCTAACCTACTAGGCCTGTTAGCTACCTAGAGCTACCTGGAACCCTACTAATTCCACGACTGGTCTATCGACGTCACCGCACGAAGAGGCAAAAACAGACTTCCCCCCCCATCGCGACGTCCCCCAAAGGCTAACTTGCCTACCCCGGTCTGCTAACTGCTAGCTTATCTTGCAGCTAGCGCAGCTAGGAAGCTAGCACCAGTTAGCAAACACAATTCTACAATTCACAACCTCTCTTTCGCCATCGCTATCCGGCTTGGATTCTCTGTCGACACGACCACGTCTGGTTTGCAGACGTGCCCTCAACCGGTGCCCTCAACCGGCCTCCGTCTGAGCAGACCCCCTCCGTCTGAGCAGACCATCCCCCCGGGCTACTAACTTTAAACGCGTGCTAGCTTAGTGGAGGCCTCACTACTCCATCTACGGCTGCCCCCTGGACACTATGATCACTTGGCTACATAGCTGATGCCTGCTTGACTGTCCATTAATTCACGGTACTCCATTCTGTTTATTTGTGTTTTATCTGTCGGCTCTGTGCCTTAACTCAGGATCTGTGTGTAGTTAATCCGACCCTCTCTGCCCAGTCGTCGCCATTTTTACCTTCTGTTGCTGTGTTAGCTGACTAGCTGCTGTTATTTCACCTGCTGTTTTAGCTAGCTCTCCCAATCATGACCTGCAATCACTTTATGCCTTATTGTATGTCTCTCTCTAATATCAATATGCCTTGCATACTGTTGTTCAGGCTAGTTATCATTGTTTTGGTTTGCAATGGACCCCGTAGTTCCACTCTCCGTACCTCTGATACCTCCTTTGTCCCACCCCCCACACATGCGGTGACCTCACCCATTGAGACCAGCATGTCCAGAGATACAACCTCTCTTATCATCACCCAGTGCCTGGGCTTGCCTCCGCTGTACCCGTGCCCCACCATACCCTGGTCTGCACATTATGCCCAGAATCTATTCTACCACGCCCATAAATCTGCTCCTTTTATTCCTTGTCCCCAACGCTCTAGGCGACCAGTTTTGATAGCCTTTAGCCGCACCCTCATTCTACTACTCCTCTGTTCCTCGGGTGATGTGGAGGTAAACCCAGGCCCTGCATGTCCCCAGTCACCCTCCTTTGTTGACTTCTGTGATCGAAAAAGCCTTGGCCTCATGCATGTCAACATCAGAAGCCTCCTCCCCAAGTTTGCCTTACTCACCGCTTTAGCACACTCTGCCAACCCTGATGTCCTTGCCGTGTCTGAATCCTGGCTCAGGAAGGCCACCAAAAACTCTGAGATTTCCATACCCAACTATAACACTTTCCGTCAAGATAGAACTGCCAAAGGGGGAGGAGTTGCAATCTACTGCAGAGATAGCCTGCAAAGTTCTGTCATACTTTCCAAGTCTATGCCCAAACAGTTCGAACTTCTAATTTTAAAAATTAATCTCTCCAGAAATAAGTCTCTCACTGTTGCCGCCTGCTACCGACCCCCCTCAGCTCCCAGCTGTGCCCTGGACACCATCTGTGAATTGATCGCTCCCCATCTAGCTTCAGAGTTTGTTCTGTTAGGTGACCAAAACTGGGATATGCTTAACACCCCGGCAATCCTACAATCTAAGCTTGATGCCCTCAATCTCACACAAATCATCAAGGAACCCACCAGGTACAACCCTAAATCCGTAAACATGGGCACCCTAATAGACATTATCCTGACCAACTTGCCCTCCAAATACACCTCTGCTGTCTTCAATCAAGATCTCAGCGATCACTGCCTCATTGCCTGTATCCGCCACGGGTCCACGGTCAAACGACCACCCCTCATCACTGTCAAACGCTCCCTGAAACACTTCTGCGAGCAGGCCTTTCTAATCGACCTGGCCCGGGTACCCTGGAAGGATATTGACCTCATCCCGTCAGTTGAGGATGCCTGGTCATTCTTTAAAAGTTACTTCCTCACCATATTAGACAAGCATGCTCCGTTCAAAAAATGCAGAACCAAGAACAGATATAGCCCTTGGTTCACTCCAGACCTGACTGTCCTCGACCAGCACAAAAACATCCTGTGGCGAACTGCAATAGCATCGAAGAGCCCCCGTGATATGCAACTGTTCAGGGAAGTCAGGAACCAATACACGCAGTCAGTCAGGAAAGCAAAGGCCAGCTTTTTCAAGCAGAAATTTGCATCCTGTAGCTCTAACTCCAAAAAGTTCTGGGATACTGTAAAGTCCATGGAAAACAAGAGCACCTCCTCCCAGCTGCCCACTGCACTGAGGCTAGATAACACGGTCACCACTGATAAGTCCGTGATAATCAAAAACTTCAACAAACATTTCTCAATGGCTGGCCATGCTTTCCACCTGGCGACTCCAACCTTGGCCAACAGCCCCGCCCCCCCCGCTGCTACTCGCCCAAGCCTCCCCAGCTTCTCCTTTACCCATATCCAGATAGCAGATGTTCTGAAAGAGCTGGAAAACCTGGACCCATACAAATCACCTGGGCTTGACAATCTGGGCCCCCTATTTCTGAAACTGTCCGCTGCCATTGTCGCACCCCCTATTACCAGCCTGTTCAACCTCTCCTTCGTATCATCTGAGATCCCCCAAGGATTGGAAAGCTGCCGCTGTCATCCCCCTCTTCAAAGGGGGAGACACCCTGGACCCAAACTGTTACAGACCTATATCCATCCTGCCCTGCCTAGCTAAGGTCTTCGAAAGCCAAGTCAACAAACAGATCACTGACCATCTCGAATCCCACCGTACCTTCTCCGCTGTGCAATCTGGTTTCCGAGCCGGTCACGGGTGCACCTCAGCCACGCTCAAGGTACTAAACGATATCATAACCGCCATCGATAAAAGACATTACTGTGCAGCCGTCTTCATCGACCTGGCCAAGGCTTTCGACTTTGTCAATCACCATATTCTTATCGGCAGACTCAATAGCCTCGGTTTTTCTAATGACTGCCTTGCCTGGTTCACCAACTACTTTGCAGACAGAGTTCAGTGTGTCAAATCGGAGGGCATGTTGTCCGGTCCTCTGGCAGTCTCTATGGGGGTACCACAGGGTTCAATTCTCGGGCCGACTCTTTTCTCTGTATACATCAATGATGTTGCTCTTGCTGCGGGCGATTCCCTGATCCACCTCTACGCAGACGACACCATTCTGTATACTTCCGGCCCTTCCCTGGACACTGTGCTATCTAACCTCCAAACGAGCTTCAATGCCATACAACACTCCTTCCGTGGCCTCCAACTGCTCTTAAACGCTAGTAAAACCAAATGCATGCTTTTCAACCGTTCGCTGCCTGCACCCGCACGCCCGACTAGCATCACCACCCTGGACGGTTCCGACCTAGAAGATGTGGACATCTATAAGTGCCTAGGTGTCTGGCTAGACTGCAAACTCTCCTTCCAGACTCATATCAAACATCTCCAATCCAAAATCAAATCTAGAGTCGGCTTTCTATTCCGGAACAAAGCCTCCTTCACTCACGCCGCCAAACTTACCCTAGTAAAACTGACTATCCTACCGATCCTCGACTTCGGCGATGTCATCTACAAAATAGCCTCCAATACTCTACTCAGCAAACTGGATGCAGTTTATCACAGTGCCATCCGTTTTGTTACTAAAGCACCTTATACGACCCACCACTGCGACCTGTATGCCCTAGTCGGCTGGCCCTCGCTACATGTTCGTCGTCAGACCCACTGGCTCCAGGTCATCTACAAGGCTATGCTAGGCAAAGTGCCGCATTATCTCAGTTCACTGGTCACGATGGCTACACCCACCCGTAGCACGCGCTCCAGCAGGTGTATCTCACTGATCATCCCTAAAGCCAAAACCTCATTTGGACGCCTTTCCTTCCAGTTCTCTGCTGCCTGCGACTGGAACGAATTGCAAAAATCTCTGAAGTTGGAGACTTTTATCTCCCTCAACAACTTTAAAAATCTGCTATCCGAGCAGCTAACCGATCGCTGCAGCTGTACATAGTCCATCTGTAAACTACCCACCCAATTTACCTACCTCACCCCCATACTGCTTTTATTTATTTGTCACGACTTCTGCCGAAGTCGTTGCCTCTCCTTGTCCGGGCGGTGTTCGGCGGTCGACTTCACCGGTCTTCTAGCCATCATCGATCCATTTTTCATTTTCCATTGGTTTTGTCTTGTCTTCCCACACACCTGTTGTCAATCCCATTTATTACCTGTTGTGTATTTAACCCTCTGTTTCCCTTCATGTGTTTGTCAGAGATTGTTCGTTGTCAAGTGTTGTGCTGTTTGTGTATAGGTGTGCGATGGGTCTTCGTACCCAGATTTTGTATGATATTTTTCCGTGAGTGTTATGGAGCTAATTACTGGGACTTTTATTAAAGTACTCCATGCTACACTCTATTTTGACTCTCCTGCGCCTGACTTCCTCTGCCACTTATACACGCCGCTGTGACAGAATCTCTGACCAATATATATGAAGTCAGCAGGAGAGGACACGACGGCCATGGAGGTGGAAAAGCGCGTTATGGAACAAGCTAAGGAGATTGACTGTTTGAGCGCCATCATGGATCGTATTGTCCAGAATATGGATCGCTTGGAGAGACAGGGAGTTTCTCCAGCGCCTCCACTGCCACAACTGGGATTTACCGTTAACGCGTTTTCCCCACCTGAACGTAATAAAATCCGTTTACCCCTACCCACGGGTTACAACGGAGATACTGCTGGCTGCCAGGGTTTCCTGCTTAAACTGAACTTATATCTGGCCACGGTCTCCCCAGTACCATCCGACCGGGAGAAGAGTTCCGCCCTCGTCTCATGCCTCACCGGGAGAGCCCGGGAGTGGGCCAGCGCTGTGTGTAGAGAGGAGAATGCGGCGTTGGACCATTTTGAGGAGTTCACCCGTTATTTCAGGAGAGTATTCGACCATCCTCCCGAAGGAAAAACGGCGGGTGAGCTTCTCTATCATCTGAGGCAGGGGACGAGGAGTGCCCAGGAGTTTGCTTTGGAGTTTAGGACCTTGGCTGCCGGCGCTGGATGGAGCGACAGGGCCCTGATCGACCATTACCATTGTAGCCTACGTGAGGACGTCCGTCGGGAGCTGGCCTGTAGAGACACCACCCTTAACTTCGACCAGCTGGTGGACATGTCCATCAGGCTGGACAACATACTGGCTACTCGTGGACGTCTAGATCGGGGTCTGGTTGTTCCATCCTCCCGCACCCTCTCTCCCGAACCAATGGAATTGGGAGGGACGGTGCGTCGGGAGACCGGAGGGGGTACCCGCTCGAGCACCATCTATGATCGCAGAGATCACACTGCTGATCGGTGTCGGGTTGGTTCCTCTGGGAATAGAGAAGGCAGGCAGGGCACTCTGGCATCACCCCAGGTGAGTAGGCACCATACTCATCCAGAGCCCTCTGTTGCACTTATGTTTGTCTCTGTCACCTTTCCGGATTTTTCCCTTCATTCCCAGTATAAGGCGCTAGTAGATTCAGGCGCGGCTGGGAATTTCATTAATAAAAATTTTGCTCATAGTTTAGGGATTCCTGTTGTTTCTGTTGATATGCCTTTCCCTATTCATGCTTTAGATAGTCGACCAATAGGGTCAGGGTTTATCAGGGAGGTCACCGCACCTTTGTCTATGATAACGCAGGGAGGTCACAAGGAAAAGATTAGTCTTTTTCTTATTGATTCCCCTGCGTATTCTGTGGTGTTAGGCCTACCCTGGTTAACTACTCATAATCCCACTGTTTCTTGGCCACAGAGGGCTCTCACGGGGTGGTCGCGAGAGTGCTCAGGTAGGTGTGTAGGGGTTTCCGTTGGTGCTACTACGGTGGAAAGTCCAGACCAGGTTTCCACCGTGCGCATTCCCCCAGAATATGCCGATTTGGCACTCGCCTTCTGTAAAAAGAAGGCGACTCAATTACCACCCCATCGACAGGGGGATTGTGCGATAGATCTCCTGGTAGACGCTGCATATCCCAGGAGTCATGTGTATCCTCTGTCGCAAGCGGAGACAGTGGCTATGAATAATTATATCTCTGAATCCCTGCGTCAGGGGTTCATTCAGCCATCCATTTCACCCGCCTCTTCGAGTTTCTTTTTTGTGAAGAAGAAGGATGGCGGTTTACGCCCGTGCATTGATTATCGAGATCTCAATAAAATCACGGTGAAATATAGTTACCCGCTACCTTTGATTAATACAGTAATGGAGTCAATGCGCGGGGCCCGCTTCTTCACAAAATTGGATCTCAGGAGTGCGTACAATCTGGTGCGTATTAGGAAGGGTGATGAGTGGAAGACGGCATTTAGCACCACCTCAGGTCATTATGAGTACCTGGTCATGCCATATGGGTTGATGAATGCTCCATCAGTCTTCCAATCGTTTGTAGATGAGATCTTCAGGGACCTGAATGGGCAGGGTGTAGTGGTGTATATCGATGATATTTTGATATACTCTGCTACACGCGCTGAGCATGTGTCCTTGGTGCGCAGGGTGCTTGGTCGCCTGTTGGAGCATGATTTATATGTCAAGGCTGAGAAATGCTTGTTCTTCCAACAATCCATCTCCTTCCTAGGGCATCAGATTTCCACTTCAGGAGTGGAAATGGAGAGCGACCGCATTACAGCCGTGCGTAATTGGCCGACTCCAACCACGGTAAAGGAGGTGCAGCGTTTTTTAGGGTTTGCCAATTACTACCGGAGATTTATCCGGGGTTTTGGTCAGGTTGCAGCTCCCATTACCTCACTGCTAAAGGGGGGAGCGGTGCGCTTGCAGTGGTCGGTCGAGGCGAATAGGGCTTTTGGTAAACTGAAGGCTCTGTTTACCTCGGCGCCTGTGTTGGCTCATCCGGATCCCTCTTTGCCATTCATAGTAGAGGTGGACGCATCCGAAGCTGGGATAGGAGCAGTGCTCTCTCAGCGTTCGGGTGTGCCACCGAAGCTTCGCCCCTGTGCTTTTTTCTCGAAGAAGCTCAGCCCGGCGGAGCGTAACTATGATGTGGGGGACCGAGAGCTGTTAGCTGTCGTAAAAGCCTTGAAGGTGTGGAGGCATTGGCTTGAGGGGGCTAATCACCCTTTTCTCATCTGGACTGATCACCGCAATCTGGAGTACATCCGGCAGGCGAAGAGACTAAATCCTCGCCAGGCAAGGTGGGCCATGTTTTTCACTCGTTTTGTGTTTACGCTTACTTACAGACCAGGCTCCCAGAACGTCAAGGCAGACGCATTGTCTCGGCTGTATGACACAGAGGAGCGACCCATGGATCCCACTCCCATACTCCCAGAGTCGTGTTTGGTGGCGCCAGTAGTGTGGGAGCTGGACGCGGACATTGAGCGGGCGTCACGTGCAGAGCCCTCTCCTCCTGAGTGTCCAGCTGGTCGTCTGTACGTTCTGTCTGCTGTCCGTGACCGATTGATCTATTGGGCTCACACATCACCCTCCTCTGGTCATCCTGGGATAGGTCGGACGATGCGCTGTCTTGATGGGAGGTACTGGTGGCCCACTTTAGCTAAGGACGTGAGGATTTATGTTTCCTCCTGTTCGGTGTGCGCCCAGTGCAAGGCTCCTAGACACCTGCCTAGAGGTAAGCTTTTACCTTTACCCGTTCCTCAACGGCCGTGGTCGCACCTGTCAGTGGATTTTGTGACTGATCTTCCACCTTCACAGGGTTACACCACGATCCTGGTCGTTGTGGATCGGTTCTCTAAGTCCTGTCGTCTTATCCCTTTGCCCGGTCTCCCTACGGCCTTACAAACTGCGGAGGCTCTGTTTACACATGTTTTCCGGCATTATGGGGTGCCTGAGGATATAGTGTCTGATCGGGGTTCCCAGTTCACGTCAAGGGTCTGGAAGGCGTTCATGGAACGTCTGGGGATCTCGGTTAGTCTTACCTCAGGTTTTCACCCCGAGAGTAATGGGCAGGTGGAGAGAGTTAACCAGGATGTGGGCAGGTTTCTGCGGTCCTATTGCCAGGACCGGCCAGGGGAGTGGGCGAAGTTCGTGCCCTGGGCAGAGATAGCCCAGAACTCGCTACGTCACTCCTCCACTAACCTCACCCCTTTTCAATGTGTATTAGGTTATCAGCCGGTTCTGGCTCCTTGGCATCAGAGTCAGACCGAAGCTCCTGCGGTGGACAATTGGTTTCGGCACGCTGAGGAAACTTGGGAGGCAGCCCACGTCCACCTTCAGCGTGCCATAAGGCGCCAGAAAATTGGCGCAGACCGTCGCCGCAGTGAGGCCCCGGTGTTCGTACCAGGGGACAGGGTCTGGCTCTCGACCCGAAACCTGCCCCTCCGCCTGCTCTGCCGGAAGCTGTGTCCGCGGTTTGTGGGGCCGTTTAAAGTCCTGAGGAGAGTGAACGAGGTATGTTATAGATTACAACTGCCCATTAATTACCGTATTAACCCCTCGTTCCATGTGTCTCTCCTCAGGCCGGTGGTGGCTGGCCCGCTCCAGGAGGCTGAAGTGCGTGAAGTTCCTCCGCCTCCTCTAGACATCGAGGGGGTCCCGGCGTACGCTATTCGATCCATTTTGGATTCGAGACGTCGGGCGAGGGGCCTTCAGTACCTCGTGGACTGGGAGGGGTACGGGCCGGAGGAGAGATGCTGGGTTCCGGTGGAGGACGTTTTAGATCCTTCCATGTTAAAAGAATTCCACCGCCTCCATCCGGATCGCCCTGCACCTCGCCCTCCGGGTCGTCCCCGAGGCCGGTGTCGACGCACTGCTGGAGCCGCGCGTCAGGGGGGGGGTACTGTCACGACTTCTGCCGAAGTCGTTGCCTCTCCTTGTCCGGGCGGTGTTCGGCGGTCGACTTCACCGGTCTTCTAGCCATCATCGATCCATTTTTCATTTTCCATTGGTTTTGTCTTGTCTTCCCACACACCTGTTGTCAATCCCATTTATTACCTGTTGTGTATTTAACCCTCTGTTTCCCTTCATGTGTTTGTCAGAGATTGTTCGTTGTCAAGTGTTGTGCTGTTTGTGTATAGGTGTGCGATGGGTCTTCGTACCCAGATTTTGTATGATATTTTTCCGTGAGTGTTATGGAGCTAATTACTGGGACTTTTATTAAAGTACTCCATGCTACACTCTATTTTGACTCTCCTGCGCCTGACTTCCTCTGCCACTTATACACGCCGCTGTGACATTATTTTACTTTTCTGCACTTTTGCACACCAGTATCTCTTCTTGCACATGATCATCTGATGATTTATCACTCCAGTGTTAATCTGCTAAATTGTAATTATTTGATTTATTGCCTACCTCATGCCTTTTGCACACATTGTATATAGATTCTCTTTTTTCTACCATGTTATTAACTTGTCTATTGTTTACTCCATGTGTAACTCTGTGTTGTTGTCTGTTCACACTGCTATGCTTTATCTTGGCCAGGTCGCAGTTGCAAATGAGAACTTGTTCTCAACTAGCCTACCTGGTTAAATAAAGGTGAAATAAATAAAAAATAAAAGAGGGGGCAGCACTTTATTAAGTTACATTTTTTCATTTTCCTTTCCTAAACTTTTTTGCTTATTCATTTTCTTTTTCTCTTTTCCGACACCAAGGTGGCCTTCCTCAAGGAGCTGGGCTTCGATGAGGCCTTCAACTACAAAACAGTCAGCTCTCTGGAGGAGGCCCTGAAGACTGCCTCACCTGACGGATACCACTGCTTCTTTGAGAACGTAGGTTATATAGTAGTTATCAAGTATTTGGTTCTAGTAAAGTATTTATATAAAGTGTTATTAAGTAGTTATATAATAATTCACTCTGATACTTGTTATATTGTTAGATATGGCTGCTACTTTTTAGTTATAAAGTAGTATTTCACTCTGGTTTTAATATCATTAGACAGATATATAGTGTCGGACGCTATCAGTGTTTTGTAATGGGTATTTCATCCTAACATATTTACCTGGATATAACTTACGTTTTCATAGGTGGGAGGCCCTTTCTCTAGTGTGGCCATCCCTCAGATGAAGGAGTTTGGAAGGATAGCCTTGTGCGGGGGCATCTCAACATACAATGACACCACTCCACAAACAGGTCTGCTCTCGCTCTCTTTTCTTACAGAGATGCACATTTAAAGAACCCATTCAAATATACACAACTCTACATTGCAAAACTCTCTAATTTGTGTTACCTTTATTATATGCTGTGAGTGTTGAGATTGTGCACTGACTGTGCTAATTTCAATATTCCACTAGAGGGCGCCATTAGCCAGTATTACACTCAGAATGCTGTCTCCAGCTGAATGTTTCATTCAGTGGGGGAAGCTAGAGGCGATCAGTCTCATTATAATGTCTCGGATAGAATAAATGGAACGGTTCCATTTATGCCATTCCAGCCATTACAATGAGCCTGTCATCCTACCAGCCTCCTCTGGTTTCATTGCATAGAAATTAATTAAGAAGCATATTGGATCTTTGTTTTCCTTTGCCTATATGGCACACTCTCTATAATCTCTTTCCTCATCTTGCTTTTCCTTTCTCTCTCTCTTACTCTCAATATCTCTCATCGCTCTCATTTTCTCTCACTTTCTTTCACTTCTTTCGCTCTCTCCCTCTCTCGGACAGGTCCCTACCCCCAGCTGACCATGATCTTTAAGCAGCTGAAGATGGAGGGCTTCCTGGTGGGCAGGTGGGAGCATAAGAACCAAGAGGCTCTGAGGAGACTGATGGCCTGGAAGAGGGAGGCAAGTACAGTACTGAGGATAAAAAGTAGCCTGAAATCCAGACCTGTTTTGTGCTAACATTACACTCCTTGTGCTCTGACATGTTTGGCTTATGACATGGAACACAAGGAGTGGAATGTTAGCACAAACAGACTGGTACCCAGGGTACATAAAAACGGTCTGAAGTTGAGAATCATGAAAATGCTGTATTGGGTAACAATTTCAGGACACCATGTTTTACATATTGTGTAGATGTCTGTTAGCTGTACACCCTGCTATTCTAGTAAGCCTTCATCTCATTTCGAGCTATTCATATTTACAATATGACATGTCTGTGACTATCAGAGATTTTAGACCTGTTAATGTTATGTTTTTATCCACAGGGGAAACTGCAGTGTCGTGAGCATGTCACTGAAGGCTTTGAGAACATGCCTGCTGCCTTTATGGGAATGCTGCAGGGAGACAATATTGGAAAAGCCATTGTTAAAGTTTAGATGGCTTCAATGGATACTCTATCATAGAATTAGAATTCATGGAACATTCCCATAGGAACGCCAAACTATAACCATGACATTGCATTCTGGAATCATTTTTCTATAGTGCATTCATAGCACAACCTTATTATGCATTCACATCATAGTCCGTCCTAGAATCCAAATGTTTACTTTGTATGAAGTATTAAAGTCTTTTTATGGCTTTTGTTGTCTGACTTCAATGGTTTACTCACAAATCAGATTCAAATGAATTGATAGTGTTTCGTAGGCGACCAAGTAGTAATTTAGTAATGGCAAGATGTGCATCGCCACACTGTACCACAGACCTAGGTTCTGTCTTATTGCAGACTATAGCTCTAAAAATAACTCTGCTCATAATTAATGCTTCTCATCTCCTTGAAAGCAGGAAGAAAGTGCTTTGTTCATTAGGCACCAAACGGTAGTAAAAAGAACTAAAACAGGGAGGTACTACCTGGAATTGTCCAATAAGAAACGTTCCTTTTCCATTTGAAAACATTTACTACGGTGTGCCCTAATGAATGTGACCCAGGGCTTTGAAGCTCCTGTGCTCCTACGCTGTCATTGAGTGGATCCAAAACAATAGTGTAAGGTCTATCACCCCGTAGCCGTCTACAACATCCCTTTGTTTGATATGAATGAGACGTCTTTATTTTTAGTTACTGATTAGAATTTCAGTAGAGCTCAGGTGACAAGATGTTAGTTTCTGTAATAAGACAAACCTCACGGTGAGAGCCTGTCATATACATAACCATGGACCACCATGAGGAAGGAAGGAAAGCATGAATCATACCAATAAAGTAATCTGATGGGACTATTACAATGTATATGATGCATTCAGATCACGTTGGTCCATCAATCCACAGAATAAATTACTTTCTCATTTGATTTGAATGTTCAGTGTAATTACTTTCCCAGCTCCAATGCTATTTGACCCTGCTTCTTGACTCACCGGTTCTCTCAACCAATCCCCTGCTGGTTCTGTAGTAAACCAGGAATTTGTCAAGTCACCGTGACTTGTGGAATAAACTATTGTACATGTTGCCTACACAATATGCAGCATTCATATAGTCAAACCAATTGTGGTCCCTTTTGATTCATTCCAGAAAATACTATGTTCAAGTATTCAATGTATTTGAATGACCCAAGTCATTTGCAGTCTTGAGAAGTAACCTAATCTACACATAAAATATGAAAATGTATCATTTGCGTTGCTTGAAGCAGGTGCTACAATGTTTCTATTGTCATCCCAGTCAAGCAGTTGGCTCGTGGATCGCCCACGAGGGGCAGGGCTTATGCGCTGCTTTTATAAACCCGGCGGCGTCACTTCACACACTGAAAGCCGCTTGCTGTCACATGAGCTTAGTATTGTGTTGTAACAGATCGCCAATAAACCACCATCAACATGATTATCGAAATTGAAGATAAGGTAAGACATGTTTTTACTTCGTGCATAGCTCTTTTGATTGATCGTCCAACTCAGTTTGGGGGTTTTGAAGCGTTTATAACGTTGCGCCTGAACATTCCTAATATGCAACTAACTGGCTAGGCTTATCTGGACTGCCTCTAACTTGCTGGGTACCGTCCCGGTTAGTGTTGTATGTAGCTATTTAATGTGTAAATTCCAGATAACCTGGACTTTAGTGGGTTGTGTTGCATCATCATGGTTGCAATGTTTTAAATGTGGAGCAGATGGAATCAGTCCCGGGCAGTGATGTGTATAAACCCTGGATTGGCAGTTATGTATTGACCGTTAAGAGGTTTTGAAGCCACTGGTCGGCCATGTTGGCACTCCCCAGTAGGAACTCTTTCATGTGATTTAATGCAATTCTACAGTATTTAAAGGACAAAATGACAGGTATTTAAGTTGTAGTAGGGACAGTAACATAAGTAATCTGAAAACATACTTTAAGGAATGTATGTTTAGTTCAGATTGTATAATTTGAAAGTATGCATTTAGGTGTGTGTAATAATATAATAAATGTGTCAAACAAATGTAGACATGAATAAATGCATTTCTATAGCTTCCTAAATATGTTTTACAATGTGATGGAGGGCCAAGCTGGAGGTATGATGGCTGCAACACAGGGCCCCCTGTCAATCATCGTGTGTGTGTGTGATAGTCTACCAAAGTCCTGTTCCTGCCTCAAACGGGTTAAGGTTGGCGCTAAACAAGGTCCTATAAACCACTAGCATGTTCAAATCAACCAATAAAGTATTCTATTCTTATGATGCCAGACATTGTTGATGGCCAATAACATATTCTATGTTTGTCATTCTCATTGTGGATGGACAATGTGTTCTGTAGGCTCTTCCTCACAGTTTATTAATAAAGTATTCTCTGCTGTTCTGTAGGATACCTTCTTCAGTGCCCTGAAGGAAGCAGGAGACAAGCTGGTGGTAGTAGACTTCACAGCCTCCTGGTGCGGCCCCTGCAAGAACATTGCACCCTTCTTCAAAGTGAGTGGTCCAACACTCAACTTTTCTAGCTTAGCTGTACCATTACTCACGCGGGGAGGTTCTTCTGATTCGTTTCTGATCTTGTTCTAGGGCCCGTATTTATAAAGCGTCTTAGATTTGGAGTGCTGAGCTAGGATCAGTTCTCCATTTTTAGATCATAATCAATATGATTACAAGGACAGGGTGGATCTGTTACTAGATCAGCTCTCCCACTGAGATGCTTTATGAATACAGGCCCAGTTGTGCCTAGTCTAGTTAAGATGCACCCTGCTAGCTGTAGCTGTCAGATGGTCTCCTGTGAGAGGCCTCATGCCAAGTAGGGGGAGTCTGAAGGGGATGGTTGGTCTGAGCCAGAGATATTATGGAAGAAAAAAAACAGTGTGCAAACCCTATTTCCTACATAGTATACAACTTTTGACCAGGGCCCATAGGACTCTGGTCAAAGTAGTGCCGTATATAGGGAATAGGATGCCATTTAGGATGTAGCCTGTGTTGTGGTGGCCATGTCGTCTTGGCAACCGTCGAGGAAGCCTCCTAGGACTTGGAACATTGCGCTTATCAAGTGAAGAGCCCTTAATATAGACTGTAAACAAAATGCTAATGAACAATTCTGAGATGATCAGTCATAAGCCCACTGAGGCAGAGCAGGGTTGTTAAGTAGGGCCTTGCCGTAAACTGTGTCAATACTCGCATTACGTCGCATTCAAGTGGAAATGTGACTCAACCTATGGTGTGTGTCCTCCATCAATACCCCTTGTATGGTATGTCTCTATCTAGACGGACAGTACTGGGTCAATAATAGACAGGTGGATACAAGAGCTGCTGTGTCTGATTCATCTGGTTGAGTTAATGGTTACAAAATTCCCAAGTTTTCCGGAATCCTCCTGGTGTAGGATTCTGGATTCCCCCCTCCCCTCCGGTTCCGGGTATCTTCGAACCAGGATTTCTGGAAAACCTGGGGATTTTGGGGAAGCTAATAGAATTTTGGAATCCTAGTTTAGCCAGCAGTACACTGCTAGGCCTGTTTTTGCATTGGGGCTGTCTTGCTGACCCTTGACCTTTAACCTGTGCTCTCTGCTCCTCTACAGGGGCTGTCGGAAAAACCAGAGAACAAGAATGTGGTTTTCCTCAAGGTGGACGTGGACGAGGCAGCGGTGAGTCAGTTGTGTGTGTTCCACAAACATTGAACAACTGTTAATTGTTCTTGTTGAAAGTGCTTGGGCATTATGTACTGAACGTTGAAGTGATGAAATGGGACGTTATCAGATTGTCTGTGAATTAGTACAAACAGTCCAGTTGGTGTATTTGAATACAGATAACTCTTTGTAAAGATGGATTTCTTGCCTAACATTGACTAGACCTCATGTGTGTAGATCTATTGGGAAACACCACGAGTCTGTCTCTTGAAGTACAAGACTCGAGAGAATACTTTGGTTAGGAAAGTGGGGTCAGTAGAAGCGCTGGCTGGCCGGCAGTTTTCAGGTGAAAGGTTACTATCCAATTGTGTGACTTTGTTGCATTGAGCTGGGGTTGCTGTGGCGACGGGAAGTGGCTTGGCGGTGGGTGTTTTTGTACAGTCAGACACTGGGTTGAACCCATCAGTCAGTTATTATCTCAGCTGTCTGTGTTGGGTCATATAGTATGCAGTCATGTAGACTACTGTGTGGCCGGGTGTACACACAGAGAGGGGGTGGGGGGGGGGTTCTAAGACCTGCTCTTCTGCTTTTCCATTGTATATTATTACAGAAGGCTTGAGGTGATTTGCCCAGTCAGGCAGGACAGGTTTGTCCTAAGGCCTTCCTTACTGGGTGATACTCAACCACATCAATGTGCTTTTTATAGAGGGAGCCTGTTTATTTATACTACTACTGTACCTTTTTAGCATGGTTTCTAATAGACATAAATCATACAACAGGGATTTGAGAGGAATGGGAGATACAGTAGAGGAATGCTGAGGCAGAGGGCACGTAGTGAGGACGACTGGCTACTATTCTGAACTGTGAGTGGTGATCTTTCTGGCGCCCAGACCTGATGAAGCATCAAGTGTCTGCTACACAGAGTGGAAGAGAAGTCCAGTGGCTATATGAGTCAGGCTGGTTCCCAGACTTGTCCTCTACAAGATCATCAGCAGACTCTGTCACCGTCATCTACCATCCTCTGTCCATCTCTCTCCGCTCAAGCCATGAACTGACCCTCTCCATCTTCAGAGAATGCAGCGATCAAAGACTTGGCCTCTATTGGTTGATCTGTCATGATATATTGCTTGTTTGGTGTACGTTTTAATCACCCTTCACTCTGCCTCTCCTTCTATAGGATGTGGCCAAACACTGTGACATCAAATGCATGCCGACGTTCCATTTCTACAAGAATGAGAAAAAAGTGGGTATTTTCTTGTAATGAATCTTTTCCTTTTTATGAATAATAATAAAAGGAGTGACACTTGACTGATGGTCGTTTTAGTTGATTTTCCTCTCGGACCACAGACTGTATTATATTTAGTATAACAGTTGGCTGTAGCAGCCTATGTTCTTGAACATTATTGTAGTACGTTGAAAGTGATATTAGAATTCCTTGTGGTGTCGTTCCCAGGTGGATGATTTCTCTGGGTCCAACGAAGCCAAACTGGAGGAGAAGGTCAACACTCTGAGGTCATGAGGAAGAGGCTGACACACACGCACATCTGCACTGACGCTGTACAAACGCCACCACCAACCGTCTTTAGACCAAACTCCCTCTTGAAGGAATAATTCCACTGTAGTCTAATTCCCTCTCAAAGGACAGATTCCACCATATGTACAACAAAACATTCAGTTTTAATTCAAAATTGTTTTAGTTTTCTTAAAATGTTTAAATGTTAATACTAAACCATGCCTCTAAATCCTCCAGTGTATCAGTCGTTCTTATTCAGGTCAGGAGTTTATCTCCATTTTTAAAAAGGCCCATAATATTTTAGGTGTTTTTATATATTAGAGCAATGCTGTTGGGATTTTGACTGTTCTGTTGAAGTGAGTGGATTCAATAAATTAAGATGAATGCTGACGTCTGGTATGAGTTCCCTAAATTTTTTTTGGGATGAGTTAATTGGACACGGGTTGCACTACTCTTCATGGCGCATTAGTCAACTGTATATTTAACTTTCTAGACTAGAATTGAGCATCCCATTTGCATGTTGTGTTTTATAGCCTGTTTATCTAGATTTAGTAGGTACGAAAGTATAGCTTAGAAATGTGTAGTCTGAGATTCTATACATTCTAAAGCATCATGTATTGACTAGAAGGCCTCATGTAGTAACTACAGTAAAGGGAGAATGCTTTAAGGCCTAGATTTAGATCAAGCGATAGCCGACACCCACATGGCTGACGTCTGAGGTGTAACTGCATTGGAGCGTCTTAGTCACGAGGCCACACCCATCCCAGTCGTGTTAGACTTTCAGAATGAAAAAGTATAGGCTATATAGAAATGATGCACATAGTAAATGAAATTAGGATTTATCATCCTAATTGAAGTGTAGATTAGCCTACATCTCACATTCCAGTGTTTGAACTTGTAAACAAGGCTGCATTTAGATTTCACTTTATGTGATGCTGTGCAGCCAATGGCAATGTCCCCATTAGTTATAACGCCAGGAACCTCATGCAGTTCCACCTGCACGCCAAAACAACCTCTATGCAGATCTGATTGACGCAATCTAAAGCAACAATGACTCTCACTCTCTAGGGGAGAGGGGATGAACAAGGCAATTATAAGTTGTTGGGTTGATTAGGTGACAACAATGGTATATGAGCCAGACTGGGAATTTAGCCAGGACACCGGGGTTAACACCCCTACTCTTACAATAAGTGCCATGGGATCTTTAGTGACCACAGAGTCCGGACACCATTTTAACATCCCATCCAAAAGACAGCACCCTACACAGGGCAATGTCCCCAATCACTGTGATATTTTCTTAGACCAGAGGAAAGGGTGCCTCCTTCTGGCCCTCCAACACCACCTGGTCTCCCATCCAGGGACCAACCATGACCAACCCTGCTTAGATTCAAAAGTAAGCTAGCAGTGGGTTGCAGGGTGGTATGCTACTCGCACACTGATTCTAGAAGGATCATTAGGGAACTATAGTAAAGGCATGGAGAGACCCACTGCCGGCACCAGACATGCCTTAGCGTCACAACACCCAACAACAGAGATTTTTTTGTATTTCACCTTTATTTAACTAGGCAGGGCAGTTAAGAACACATTCTTGTTTTCAATGACGGCCTAGGAACAGTGGGTTAACTGCCTTGTTCAGGGGCAGATGAGATACTAGTGGCGTTCCAGCCCAACTACATTGCAGACGCCTGCCAGATCTCGCAAACACTTAGGTGTTTAACACATCAGCTAATCATACGATATAGCAATCTGATGCCATTCACTTGCTCACATAGGCTTGGCTCTGAAATACATTGAGAAATATACAGTTGGAGTGAATGGAACCGATTCAGTTGTATTTTATGCTTTAATAAAAACGTGAGAATAGTTTACACATATACATTGGACAATCACATCGTTTTTACACATCATACCAGTATAGCAGCATATTTAATACTGTTCATTTTCTATATGAAAAAATACAGCTTTATTTTACAAAATGTATCTGTTTTGTTTCCCTGTGAGGGGTGGGGGACAGAATTCATGGTTTACAATTATGAAATAATTACACAAAATTCCCTTCATGGAGAGCAAATTCTTCTTTCACGTTGAATGGACTTAAATATTAAAATATCCTGTTTTCCTTTTCCTGTAAAGTTGAGAGAAAATGAAAAAGACTATTAGACTAAATCATTTGTCATTTTCAAAACCTTTTATTTCTGGCTTGATATTTTAAATGTAGAAAACATTGCCATTAGTCCCGTAGTTATAAACTACTCGGTGACTGTTTTGATCTGACAGTTGGGGTTTGTGAAAGCCCAGTTGGCTGTTTTCCCAGTGAGCATCACAATGGATGGATAGTAGCATCACAATGGATGGATAGTGGCATCACAATGCATGGATAGTGGCATCACAATGGATGGATAGCCCTGCTCATAGCAGGCTCATAGCCAAATCGTTTTCTGCAGAGTCCAATCAGAAGTGAGAGAGAGGTCTTCTCATTCAGTTATATCTGTCAGCCTTGAGTTTTGCAGTACATTGGAATTAGAGTTTTTACCTGGAAAAACATTTCCTGACACTATCTTTAGCTAGATGTTCAGTCAGATTAGGAGAGCTTTCTCTGTTAGAGTGGTGCAGTCAGCCAGATACTGTACATCGTCCCATTCAATCACATACAGAGCATTCGGAAAGTATTCAGACCCTTTCACTTTTTCCACATTTTGTTACGTTACAGCTTTGTTCTAAAATGGATTAAATTGTTATTTCCCCTCATCAATCTACACACAATACCCTATAATGACAAAGTAACAAACAGTTTTTTACACATTTTTGCACATGTATATATATATATATAAAAAAAACTGAAATATCACATTTACATAAGTATTCAGACACTTTACTCAGTACTTTGTTGAAGCACCTTTGGCAGCGATTACAGCCTTGAGTATTCTTGGGTATGACGCTACAAACTTGGCACACCTGTATTTGGGGAGTTTCTCCCATTCTTCTCTGCAGATCCTCTCAAGCTCTGTCAGGTTGGTTGGGGAGCGTTGCTGCACAGCTATCTCTAGATATGTTCGATCGGGTTCAAGTCCGGGCTCTGGCTGAGCCAGTCAAGGACATTCAGAGACTTGTCCCGAAGCCACTCCTGCATTGTCTTGCCTGTGTGCTTAGGGTCATTGTCCTGTTGGAATGTTAACCGTCGCTCATGTCTAAGGTCATGAGCGCTCTGGAGCAGGTTTTCATAAATGATCTCTCTGTACTCTGCTCCGTTTATCTTTCCCTTGATCCTGACTTGTCTCCCAGTCCCTGCCACTGAAAAACATCCACACAGCATGATGCTGCCACCACCATGCTTCACCGAAGGGATGGTGCCAGGTTTCCTCCAGAAGTGACGCTTGGCATTCAGGCCAAAGAGTTCAATCTTGGTTTCATCAGACCAGAGAATGTTGTTTCTCATGGTCTGAGATTCTTTAGGTGCCTTTTGGCAAACTCCAAGCGGGCTGTCATGTGCCTTTTACTGAGGAGTGGTTTCCGTGTGCCCACTCTACCATAAATGCCTGATTGGTGGAGTGCTGCAGAGATGGCTGTCCTTCTGGAAGGTTCTCCCATCTGCACAGAGGAACTCTGGAGCTCTGTCAGAGTGACTATTGGGTACTTGGTCATCTCCCTGATCTAGGCCCTTCTCCACCAGTTGCTCAATTTGGCCGGGCGGCCAGCTTCAGGAAGAGTCTTGGTGATTCCAAACTTCTTCCAATTAAGAATGATGGAGGCCACTGTGTTCTTGGGAACCTTCAATGCTGCAGAAATGTTTTGTTACCCTTCCCTATGTCGGTGCCTCGACACAATTTTGTCTCGGAGCTCTACCGACAATTCCTTCGACCTCATGACTTGGTTTTTGCTCTGACATGCGCTGTCAACTGTGGGACCTTACTGTATATAGACAGGTGTGTGCCTTTCCAAATCATGTCCAATCAATTGAATTTACCACAGGTGGACTCCAATAAAGTTGTAGAAACATCTCAAGGATGATCAATGCAAACAGGATGCACCTGAGCTCAGTTTCGAGTCTCATAGCAAAGGGTCTGAATACTTGTGTAAATAAGGTTTTTCTGTTTTTTATTTGTATGAAATTTGCTAAAAAATCTTCAAACCTGTTTCCGCTTCGCCATTATAGGTTATTGTCATTATAGGTTATTAATGAGGATTTTTATTTTATTTAATCCATTTTAGAATAAGGCTGTAAAGTAACAAAATGTGAAAAAATGGAAGAGGTCTGAATACTTTCAGAATGCACTGTATGTGCCCAGTTAGTACTGAACCTCTCTGTCCAGCCATACCTTGGCCCAACTCCAACAGACAGAGAGGGAGAGCTGAGCTGAGACACAGACCTGGGTTCAAATACTACATGAAACCTTACAAATACTTTGAGTGTCTGCTCTAGCCTGCCAATAGTGCCATGGGCGGGTTTGCAGTTTTGGGACTATTCTATTGATTGATTGTGCCAGGCATGGGGGGGGTTTGTCACCTAGAGCAGTCGTGCCCGCTCCACCCAGGACTGCAATGACACCTGTTAGGCCTGATGCACCTCCCACCGTTCAGACAGGACGACGAGCACACCGCTGTGAAAACACACACAGTCAATACAACCGTAAACCATTCATCATATATATACATATATACACACACACACAGTCAATACAACCGTAAACTCTTCAACATATATATACATATATACACACACACAGTCAATACAACCGTAAACTATTCAACATATATATACATATATACATATATACACACACAGTCAATACAACCATAAACTCTTCAACATATATATACATATATACACACACACAGTCAATACAACCATAAACTCTTCAACATATATATACATATATACACACACACACAGTCAATACAACCGTAAACCATTCAACATATATATACATATTGTCACGATCGTGTGGAGGATTGACGGACCAAAACGCAGCAGTAGGAAAGTAAGCCATACTCCTTTTAATGAATATGAAGGAAAAACGAAACAAAACACTTACACACTAAACAAAACAAGAAAACGATCGTGAAGCTAAATAACGATGTGCACACACAGGCTACAAACGTATCACATAGACAACTACTCACATCAAATGAAAGCCTATGGCTACCCTAAATATGGCTCCCAATCAGAGACAACAGAAATCAGCTGTCTCTAATTGGGAACTCATTCAGGCAACCATAGACTCTCCTAGACAACTAAACATACATAGACAACGCTAGACACATGTACTCAACACAAACCCATATACTACACCCAACACCCCCTTTACCATAGAATCACCCAAAACCAACAAAAACACAAACATTCCCCATGTCACACCCTGACCTAACTAAAATAATAAAGAAAACAAAGAATACTAAGGCCAGGGCGTGACACATATATACACACACAGTCAATACAACCGTAAACTCTTCAACATATATATACATATATACTCACACACACAGTCAATACAACCGTAAACTATTCAACATATATATACATATATACACACACACACAGTCAATACAACCGTAAACTATTCAACATATATATACATATATACACACACACAGTCAATACAACCGTAAACTCTTCAACATATATATACATATATACACACACAGTCAATACAACCGTAAACTCTTCAACATATATATACATATATACACACACACACAGTCAATACTACCGTAAACTATTCAACATATATATACACATTGTCATGACGTTGGCCTGTGGGTAAGGTTTATGACCCCCCCATAAATACCTTACTCCCTTTCCTCTCTCTCTGACTCTACGGAAGGACACTTTAATAGCCTTTGTTAAACATAGAGAGTCTGGGAACATCAAACAAGTGGGGGAAAGGAACCATATTTCGGTAATAGAACCAGTTGAAAATATGCGTTGGTACTTAATGAATATGATGTCAGTTCGGTTGTCATCTGAGACATTATGACTGATGACAGGACAACCTAAACTGTATCTGGGAAAGTCTACACATTATAGTTATCAGATTCACATGGAATTGTTGTACAATTCAAATGTTTAAATATAAAATTATTTGTGAAAAGATCAAATGTAATTTTAGCTTCCAAATGAGAGATTTGGGTTTTCATAAGGTTAGGGCTCTGCTCAATCAGTGGCCCGCTCCTGTGAAGAGACATGGGTTATAAACTATGAAACACACCCATCTCTCCCTTCACTATATAAGCCCTTGACGAAAATGTAACCTTCTGTTCCGAGGACGATAGGACGACGGTCCATACGTTGAAAAGGACTAACATGTCAACTACAGAACTAAGCCAACCTCAGTGTGAGTTTGGTTGCAAATGGTATGAACTTTGAACTCTTGTTCACTACAGAAGTGATATCTCCTAGTCGTTGAGTTAGCAGTTAGCGTGTAAACATGGGCTAGGAGAGGACAGACAGAGTATCTCGTCTACCACCCAACGACGACACTACAACGTATCCCGTTCACCACCAGAGACACTCTTCAAAGGACTCTGTTGGGCAACACGGCCTTCCATCTACCACCAACCTATTGAAGCGCAGCTCAGAGTAAATATTTATTGCATTTTCCTTTTCCAAATGGGCGGTAATTTAGAATGCATAGGATACTGTATTTACGATAGCACAGCTTCTGCCTTTGTTCCTCAGTCTTCCCGCTCTTTCACTCAAACCCAACCCCTTTTCCTTTGTGTAACCAGCTGTCATATCTGCTCCGTCCGCTAGGGACGTTTTCCTTTATGACGTAATTTGTAATCAATGTATGGTTCATTCTGTGTACATGTAATTCTGTGTGATTAGTTAGGTATTTAGTAAATAAATAATTAAATACAATTTTGTATTGCTGATTCAACTTGTTAGCCGGGTTCGTGAAGATAACCAAGAATTTACAACTTTCAGATGAGACTGAAATAAGGTGACGATTAATATTGACTGCTATTGATGTAAAATATTACTAGGTCTTTAAGAGTTTATTCAGAAGATAACAGCTCTATAAATATTATTTCGTGGTGCTCCGACTTTCTAGTTAATTACATTTACATGATTAGCTCAATCAGGTAATGTTAATTACAGAGAAAGGATTTTATAGAATATTATGTCAAATCACTTAATCCGGCATAGCCAAAGACACGACAACATATACACACACACAGTCAATACAACCGTAAACTCTTCAACATATATATATATATATACACACACACACACAGTCAATACTACCGTAAACCATTCAACATATATATATATATATACACACACACACACAGTCAATACTACCGTAAACCATTCAACATATACATACAGTACTGTACATGTACACACACACACCACACACACACACAGGCAATACAGCCGTAAACCATTCAACATATATATACATATATACACACACACACAGTCAATACTACCGTAAACCATTCAACATATATATACAGTACTGTACATATACACACACACACCACACACACACACAGTCAATACAACCGTAAACTCTTCAACATATATATACATATATACACACACACACACAGTCAATACAACCGTAAACTCTTCAACATATATATACATATATACACACACACACAGTCAATACAACCGTAAACCATTCAACATATATATACATATATACACACACACACAGTCAATACAACCGTAAACTATTCAACATATATATACATATATACACACACACACCACACACACACACAGGCAATACAGCCGTAAACCATTCAACATATATACTGTATATACATATACACATACTGTCAATACAACCATAAACCATTCAACATATATATACACATATACACACACACACACACACTCAGGTCTATCGGCTTTGCACCTGACCAAGAACTATCCTAAGGCTGAGGCAGTTATTGCCTTTGACCAGGAGAGCAACTTCGGTTTTAGAATTATATTTTTACTCCAGACAGCCTACCCGACCGCTCGGAGGCGTCTGCATGGTCCAAAAGCACACTGTTGCATCGTTTTGTATCACTTTCCAATTATTAAACTGGGGGGGGAGAAAAATGCAATTTCAGAATGTGAAAGTTGCGCCCCTGCCTTTGACTAAATGAGTAACAGGGAGAAGGTGTGGACACACACCCACACTTTCAGTAAGGGTCAGAATCTCATCTACACGACTTCCTCATAATAACAGATGTTTCCTGGTAGAACCCTTGGTTACTCAGGCGAACTGGCAATGCGGTCTTCCCTCTGGGCAGAATAACTTGGTCACACCCTTTTCCTAGGGAAACACTATCAAAACGGTGTTTTCCACATCCAGCTTCTCCTGAAATGCATACAAACATTTATTTCAAACATAAAGAGGACATGATTGAACAGAAAAGGAGAAGAAAGGTATTAGTGGCTTTGTTTCAGTATTTACTGCGTCAACAAATGATGTCATCATGTCTGAGAGAACCAAAGCACACTGGCATACTGTACAGTAGACATTATGTTGTCGCCACTCACTGACGAGGCCCTTCTAACTGCCCTCCGGGGATTAATAAAGTTGTATGGAATTGAATTGAACAGTATGCCTAACAATCCAAGAGGTTGTCTGTCTATAGGAAAGGATCATGTCTCAGTCCATGCTTCTACGATGATAGTAGTGGTTGCTTTGGACTCTGTTTAAGAGCAATGCCTGTCACTACAGGCGCTCGGTTGTCACAGACGTGCATTACTACGGCAACAGTAGCCTACAGTATGACGCACGCTGACACAGAATGGATGGATAAGTACCTCGGATCATTCATTCTCTCCCTGATGTCACTTAAAATTCCCCCTTCACTCCTGTCCATATGTGACTCGATTCAGGAAACTAGGCAGACGTCACAAGTCACGACTTCACAGGAGAGCCATTTGAACGTCATTTTTTTTAATCAAAATGCGTTTTTTGGCAGAAATGCCTTCTCGAACATATGAACTTTCATGTGACTTAATAACAAACGTTTATGCCATCTGTAAATACGAATAAAGTTGTTAAATTATGAGCCTAGTTGGTTTAGCCAAAGAGAAAAACAAGAACCTTCCCAGTAGCCATGATGGGCTGAGATAATGAGTGGGCTGGACAGATTGTTCTGCGGTGTAGCATCTCGGGTCCATAAAATGAGCTGCTCGTTATGCGTAGATAATCCTTTCTACTGCAGTTTTTCTCTGAAATATAAAGTTAGCATGGAGACGTGCAAATATGTTGCTACTGCTCTCAATAACATTGTTGCCGTGAATTTATCAGGTGCTAATGACAAAGGTCAGTGGGAGTAACGGGTTGCAATGTCTTGGTTTTACAGCTTCGATGCTCTGGAGTCTGACAAATCATTACCAGCCTAGAACACAATACTGCATTTATGCTAAGCACCTACAAGGTCTTCATTCTAACTATGAGGTGTGGGGGAAAAAACTCCTATTACTTCTTTTATGAAAAAGTGTTTAAGAAAACTCAAAGTTATCTGGTAAATTAAGTAGTTTTGAGACAGCTCAAAGTAAGATAACTTCCTAAAATATCTGCAGCTTCTTTTTCAACATCCTATTTCAAAAGCTTCGTTTAATGATTTTCGCTTCACTGCTTTTATCAGTGACAACCTGGTGACGTCCCTATCTCCCATCTCCCTAGAGGCCACAAGATAATAGTTTCCTTACAAAAGTCCTATTAAATATTCCACACACGCTAAGGCCCCTACTGTATGCTTATATTGTAGTCACAAAGTGGACACACTCTCAAGAGGTAATAAATTAGGGACACACCTGTCTCACATCAATGAGCCCCCCCCTCACACTCACTGAACCACACACACACACTCACCACTGTGAAACAAACACAAACGCACACACGCACTCCTCACCGACAAATTAAGACAACACATACACACCCACCGCTGTGACACACTCTCACATACTTACCACTGTGACAGCGCGTCCCCGTCCAGCCCGTGGGACACTCGCACTGGTAGGGTGCCGCGCACCGCCCGCCGTTCAGACACGGCAGGATGCAGATAGCTGGGATTTGATTGGAGGAGAGACACAAACATAAACTGGAAGCCATCACCACATGATGAGTCATCAACAATTGTGTTTCACCGCACTGACTAAACCTCTGGGGTCATTCAACACAGGCAAGCTGTGTGTGTTGTGGGTAGGAAGCGGTGGTCAAAAAGCAGCTTTCTCTCTGGCCACGCCCAACATGGCACCCTAATTCTCTATATTGTGTACTACTCTGCTGTGTACAGTGCATTCTGAAAGAATTCAGACCTCTTCCCTTTTCCCACATTTTGTTACTTTACAGCCTCATTCTAAAATGGATTCAATAAAACATTTTCCTCATCAATCTACACACAATACACCATTATGACATGGCGAAAACAGGTGTGGTGTACATTTTTGCAAATGTGGAGGTGACCAAGAACCTGATTGCCACTGTGATAGAGCTCCAGAGTTCCTATGTGGAGATGGGAGAACCTTCCAGAAGGACAACCATCTCTGCAGCACTCCACCAATCAGGCCGTTATGGTAGAGTGGCCAGATGGAAGCCACTCCTCAGTAAAATGCACATGACATCCCGCTTGGAGTTTGCCAAAGGACTGTCAGACCACAAGAAACAAGATTCTCTGGTCTGATGAAACAGAGGCAGCATCATGCTGTGGGGATGTTATTCAGTGGCAGGGACTGGGAGACTAGATAGGATCGAGGGAAAGATGAACAGAGCAAAGTACAGAGAGATGAAAACCTGCTCCAGAGCGCTCAAATAGCTGTGCAGCGACACTCCCCATCCAACCTGGCAGAGCTTGAGAGAATCTGCATAGAAGAATGGGAAAAACTCTTCAAATACAGGTGTGCCAAGCTTGTGGCGTCATACCCAAGAAGACTCGAGGCTGTAATTGCTGCCAAATATGCTTCAACAAAGTACTGAGTAAAGGGTCTGAATACTTATGTACATGTGATGTTGAAGTTTTTTTAATTCAAAAAATGTATACATTTGCAAAAAAATTTAAAAAAAAATGTTTTTTCTTTGGCATTATGGGATATTATTTGTAGATTGATGAGAATGTTTATTTAAATCCCTTTTAGAATATCGCTGTAATACTTTCCGAATGCACTGTATATATAGTGCAATACTGTGTGAATAGGGTTTCAGACTCAACCTCTCTAATGTGTGAATAGGGTTTCAGGCTCATCCTCTCTCTACTGTGTGAATAGGGTTTCAGGCTCATCCTCTCTCTAATGTGTGAATAGGGTTTCAGACTCAACCACTTCCTACTGTGTGAATAGGGTTTCAGACTCAATCTCTCTCTACTGTGTGAATAGGGTTTCAGACTCAACCACTTCCTACTGTGTGGATAGGGTTTCAGACTCAATCTCTCTCTACTGTGTGAATAGGGTTTCAGACTCAACCTCTCTCTACTGTGTGAATAGGGTTTCAGGCTCAACCTCTTCCTAATGTGTGAATAGGGTTTCAGACTCAACCTCTTCCTACTGTGTGAATAGGGTTTCAGACTCAACCTCTTCCTAATGTGTGAATAGGGTTTCAGACTCAACCTCTCTCTACTGTGTGAATAGGGTTTCAGACTCAACCTCTTCCTACTGTGTGAATAGGGTTTCAGACTCAACCTCTCTCTACTGTGTGAATAGGGTTTCAGGCTCAACCTCTCTCTACTGTGTGAATAGGGTTTCAGGCTCATCCTCTCTCTACTGTGTGAATAGGGTTGCAGGCGCATCCTCTCTCTACTGTGTGAATAGGGTTGCAGGCGCATCCTCTCTCTACTGTGTGAATAGGGTTTCAGGCTCAACCTCTCTCTACTGTGTGAATAGGGTTTCAGGCTCATCCTCTCTCTACTGTGTGAATAGGGTTTCAGACTCAACCTCTCTCTACTGTGTGAATAGGGTTTCAGACTCAACCTCTCTCTACTGTGTGAATAGGGTTTCAGACTCAACCTCTCTCTACTGTGTGAATAGGGTTTCAGGCTCCTCAACCTCTCTCTACTGTGTGAATAGGGTTTCAGACTCCTCAACTTCTCTCTACTGTGTGAATAGGGTTTCAGACTCAACCACTTCCTACTTTGTGAATAGGGTTTCAGTCTCAACCTCTCTCTACTGTGTGAATATGGTTTCAGACTCAACCTCTTGCTACTGTGTGAATAGGGTTTCAGTCTCAACCTCTCTCTACTGTGTGAATAGGGTTTCAGACTCAACCTCTCTCACTGGGGAAGACAGACAGGGTTGGGGGAGTAACAGACTACATGTAATCTGTTACATGTAAGGGATTACAAAAAAAGGTAACTGAAATCCGTTACGTTACCAGCAAAAATATTGTAATCAAAAACATCTTTGACACTTCTCTGTTTTCTCAATGACATTCAAATCAACATTGAAAAAAGAAGCAATTTTAAGTTTGTTCCACCTGAGAGAGTCTGACCACAAGTCAGAGACCACTATGATGACACACCAAATGTGTTCGCAGGGAAAAGAGCAGGAATAGGCTTTTGTAGGCTACAGTCCAAACTATGTCTTCCAATGGTGCGACTGCTGTCGGCATCCAAAGATAAACCCTTGGAGGTAAGGATGACAGCAGTGTTGTAGTCTACGGCGATACGGATATCTTATTATTGATATCTACATAGAGCATTGATGTGAATCACTCTGCTGCTCTCTCATTTAGCTATTTGCGCCTTACTTATTGTGGTTGTTGTGGATGGCTGTTCACAAATCTAAATGTGTATTTGAACCCAATAATGGTTGAATTCAAGAAGTATAAGGTGCCGATCAATCATTGTTTTTGAAACCAGTGGACAGCCAGTGAAAATGCGCTCTTGCAACAGCTGCATAGTGCAGAGCCAAGCCTATGGAATAAAAGTGGGGCTTTTATTGCTCAATCTAATTCATGCTGATAAAATAAAATCCATAGGCCTAATGGACACATGCTCAAACTCGTACACTTTTGATAGACTTAAAGGGGCAATCTGTAGTTGCTACATCCATTTTTGAACTTATAAATGATATATATATATGTTGAAACTTGAAGAATTTAACTTATAAATGCCTCTTGAGCTTAGTTCAACTGTCACACTTCATGAGAACCCAAAATATAACCTTGTTTTTCTCCAATGTTTTTGTAAACATTGTAAATGTATAGCCTCATAACATGGTTAAAACATGGTTAAAGCCTCATAACATGGTTAAAACCATCATTTTGATATCATGGATGGTCAGGCCTTGCATCCATAGCTCTGTCTATTAATATTAGAGTGGTTTCATTTCTCCAAGCCCATCCCTCAGCTTTTTACCAAAACAGAGGCGGGGTGTACATTTTGTTATCGTTTCATCTGTGGATTTGCCCTTTAAACAGCTGCATATTATCAAGATATCAAAGTGTCACCAACAAAAAGGTAAACAATAGGCCTATAGCAAATGCAGTATAGGACATACATTTTTCAGTAGTGCTGAAAGCATGCCATTCCGTGAGCGCAGAATACATTTTTCAACTGGAATCAATGAGCCCAATCAGTGCTCCATGACAACAAAATCATAAACAGAGTGGGGCTGGCTAATAAGTCCTTAGTTCTGGGATTATGCTCATGTAAAACAATTTGGCTAATCTGTACTTCCATAATTCCAAGTCCTATTATTGAAGATCAAGTGGTATAACATTTATTGGAATGACTGGAATTCTGAAAGACTTTGGTTTTTAATGTAAGGATATACTTTTATCGTATTATTAAATGTAGTAGAAAGTGATGGGTTAGAAGAAGCCTACATAACCAACCCATAAAGTAACATTTAACATCCATATATGGCCAGCTATGTAAACTTGAACATTGATTTATCCTGCAATAGATGTCATTCAAATGGTAACATACATTTTTGTCTTCTTCTAATGCCTTAATCTAAAATAACTGAATGTAATCAGATTACATTACTGAGTTTGGGTAATCCAAAAGTTACTTTACCGATTACAATTTTGGACAGGTAACTAGTAACAGATTACATTTCGTAAGTAATCTACACAACCCTGAAGACGGTGTACACAAAAAGGCAGTGAACATTTTCAGACAGATGGGGAAATATTTTCCTTATGTGTCTCTGTGATTTTAGACTATCTAATGTGAGTACACACTATTCTACTCTGACTGTGTAAAGCTAGCTGAGTAAATTCCCCCGAGTCAGTGAAACAGTGTGAGTCTGTTCCTGGCTGCAGTGTGGATCCACTTTCTCTGACTGACTCTTTATTTGTGATGAGAGGAGGGACTGACATCTCACTTCAATTGAAGGGGCTTTATTGGCATGGGAAACATATGTTAACATTGCCAAAGCAAGTGAAGTAGATAATATACAAAAGTGAAATAAACAATAAAAATCTCTCTCACACACATACACACTCCTCAAGTCTGCCCATCCATCCAAAATAAATGTGATTGGTTTGAGTAATTGATTTGATTGAGTAATTGATACTTACGTTCCTCACACAGTCTGCCCATCCACCCATCAGGACAGGAACAGGTGTTGGGTCTGTGACACACCCCTCCGTTCAGGCACTGCAGCCAACACACCGCTGGAGAGGACAGGAAGACACACACACCTGATTGAAGCCAAAGTACTGAGACGTCCTCCAAACAGTCCCCATCTGACGTGTAGAGAGGCTCCATAGGAGTGAAAGCAGTCAGTTAAGATAGCTAGTACTGTTTAATAGAAAAGAGATAATGATACTGGTAGTCATGCCGTGATTGGCCTTGACCATGCAACTTCATGCACTGGGATAAAGACAGCATCCTAAAAACTGCATTTCTTTATAGAGATGGTTCAAACCACATAGCCACCCAACAGACGCTGCCATAGAGACAGGCATCCCTAGGCAACCCTATGATCTTTATAGTATGTACAAGTAAAGTGGGAAATGTGTACGGGCAGAGTACGGAGTGTGTACAGCACAAGGGACTGGTGAAGCGGAGGGGAAGGGCACGCAAGGTGTCAGGAGTAGACAGGATGCCCTCCTTTTAGGTCGCAGTAGGGGTGCAGTCTCTCTACCTCTGCAGGCGGGAGGGGGGGTCCAGGTCCTGTTTTCCAGACACATACTCCTGCCGTGGCCCTCCACGGCATACCCTCCGAAACACGAGTACACGGCCACGTCCCCGAACTGGAACACCGCCCCCCGCACCACCCCGTTGGCCACGTGGAGAGGAGGGCCGCAGGACACCCCTGTGCCAAAACGGACGGACAGCCCCTCTGGTTACTTCCAACTCATTTAGGGACCCACGTTATGTACATGTCATCACACGTGTCTCTAAACGTTTTGAGAGTAAGGAGTCTGTCTCTGCTTTTCAACAAAAAAACATGAATAGAATAACTTTCCCCCTAGGGATGATGGGAAGTGTTGCCAGAGAAGTCATGTTTGGATAATATCACCTCAAATCAAATCAGTATCAGTAAATAACACATTGAATGGTCTGTCATACAAAGTACGCATTGCAGCTGTGTCAAGTCTTCAAAGAAACATTGTGAATGCCATGCAGAAACGTGTCGACATGTCGAAGAGTGTGACTCAACAGAGTGTGTATTAATGTTCCTTGTAAGGCCTAGAAAACCAATCCAACCAATGAGAATACGTCAGTGTTGGACAAGCTAGAGCCAGACAGACATGCAAATATATCTACCTCTACACACCACACAAAGGAACAACAAAGGTACTGTATACCAACAGAATCAAGCAAGTTAGGGAGAATGAAAACACAGTGTAAACACCCTGCCAATGGTTTCCATAGCAGCAGTAAACCCAGAATTAGTCACAAACATGCCCGCCACAACAGATCTGCTTAATGGAACCCATTCATCAAGTGTAACACAAGCTGCCCACAGAGACAGAGGAGAGACGGAGATGGAGGAGACAGAGACAGAGGATAGACAGAGACAGAGACATAGGAGAGACAGAGACAGAGACATAGGAGAGACAGAGACATAGGAGAGACAGAGACAGAGACATAGGAGAGACAGAGACATAGGAGAGACAGAGACAGAGGAGAGACAGAGGAGAGACAGATGAGAGACAGAGACAGAGACATAGGAGAGACAGAGACAGAGGAGAGACAGAGACAGAGACAGAGGAGAGATAGAGACAGAGGAGAGACAGAGACAGAGACATAGGAGAGACAGAGACATAGGAGAGACAGAGACATAGGAGAGACAGAGACAGAGGAGAGACAGAGACATAGGAGAGACAGAGACAGAGGAGAGACAGAGACAGAGACAGAGGAGAGACAGAGACATAGGAGAGACAGAGACATAGGAGAGACAGAGACAGAGGAAAGACAGAGACAGAGACAGAAGAGAGACAGAGACATAGGAGAGACAGAGACAGAGACATAGGAGAGACCGAGACAGAGGAGAGACAGAGACATAGGAGAGACAGAGGAGAGACAGAGGAGAGACAGAGACATAGGAGAGACAGAGACATAGGAGAGACAGACACAGAGGAGAGACAGAGACATAGGAGAGACAGAGACAGAGACATAGGAGAGACCGAGACAGAGGAGAGACAGAGACATAGGAGAGACAGAGGAGAGACAGAGGAGAGACAGAGGAGAGACAGAGACATAGGAGAGACAGAGACATAGGAGAGACAGAGCCAGAGGAGAGACAGAGACAGAGGAGAAACAGAGACATAGGAGAGACAGAGACACAGGAGAGACAGAGACATAGGAGAGACAGAGACATAGGAGAGACAGAGACAGAGGAGAGACAGAGACAGAGGAGAGACAGAGACAGAGGAGAGACAGAGGAGAGACAGAGACAGAGGAGAGACAGAGGAGAGACAGAGACAGAGGAGAGACAGAGACATAGGAGAGACAGAGACAGAGACAGAGGAGAGACAGAGACAGAGACATAGGAGAGACAGAGACATAGGAGAGACAGAGACAGAGGAGAGACAGAGACAGAGGAGAGACAGAGACAGAGACAGAGGAGAGACAGAGACAGAGGAGAGACAGAGACAGAGGAGAGACAGAGACAGAGGAGAGACAGAGACAGAGGAGAGACAGAGACAGAGGAGAGGAAGTGATGGAAAACTACAGAAGACGATAGTAAGGATCCATGCTCAATGGGCAGTCAGCAGGTCATGCAAACAGCAAAGGAGAAAACATGCAGGGGTGGATCCTATATCAATGTACATGTTTAGTTTCTGCAATTATAATATTGTTATGTTACAAGTTGATTCACTTCTGTATAGTAAAAAGAGTTCTAGAAAAATAACAGTGGACTTGACACAGTATCATGATCCCAAAAATTCACAGAAAGACCAGCATATCACGTTACCCACTGCACAGATGCCTCCTTGTTCCTTGGAAGAATGAGTGAAGGAGACTGACTAGCGTGGGAGCACAGCGTGATGACTCAATCACCATTTATGATATTGTTTGGAAGGCAGACAATCTGTGGGCTACCACAGAGGTCAAACAGTCCCTGATAAGGTGTATCTGACTGATGAAACTTGAATGGACTAAATGGATGTTACTGTGTGAATTAAATTGTCATGTTTGGATTGTTTGAAGAGTTCATAAAGAGCTATGAATATTTATATGTTTTATTGTACTGTAAGTGCTATGGATTTATTGTTACAGAGAAAGTGTTACTCTGTTCGTCAGACGGCGAATAGTTCAAAGAGGAGCGACACGGGGGTGTGCTTTTATCATACAGTGTTGAGGTGTGGTGGTTAGAATGGAGATTGTGTGTGAAGTGTTATGCCCTTTGTTTTAATGTTTTGGGGCATGCAAAGTGATGTTAATTAGAAGATAGGACATACTGGGAGTTGCCGCTACTGGAAAAATAAAAGCTGGTTTTAAATGTTGATCCTGGAGTCATTGGTAGACCAATCTCCTGATGTACGTGTGTATGTCATAGTTGTGAATTTTTTGCTAAGACTTCTGATATGTTGTATTCTTTTTATCGTGAAGATTTCTGCTGTGTACCATGTGTTCATTGTATTCTTATTGCGTAACTGTAGTAAATCAGATTACTTTTAAATGGATAGGAACTGTAGTCTTCATATTTCTGACTAATATTCCTTGAATTATTATTTGGTGAAATGTGTAATGGTAAATGTTATTCACAAAATGAATAGCATATATGCTCAATCTCTAACTTTGCATCTCTGAGCTAAGGTTAACTCAATCATTTAACGCTAGGACACTGAATGAAATATATTAGCTCTTTGTCCCTTAACCTCTTAATAATTATATTACCAGTAAACCTTGACACGTGCATAGTATTCTGAGTGGTGACGCAAGGATCGCAACCGCTGCTATCGCCACTGGATACGACTGTGGGTCTGTAGCATTCACATAATAATGGAGTCAGATTGATGAATATAGTTCACCATCTTTACACATCTACATAATGGAGACCCCTCGTCCTCAGTCAATGGGGATTTCCACCAACCTACATAATGGTTGGATAATTTCCACCACACTAGAAATGGTGACTCATTCAGTTAAAGAGGATTTTCTATATTAAACTAGACTTGCACATGTACAGATCCATCCCCATAGAACTCCCATTCTAATTCCAAATTGTATGTTCCCACCATTCATTCAAGAAACACACAAGCTTGGAAGGAAACACAGCGCAACAGGAAATGGTTTAGAATATGCAGCAATGATTTTGCTTTGCAAACAACCTGAGCGTCAGAGATTTCCCCATGTTAATCTTGTTTTAAGTGGCCTATGTGCTCACCATCTGCTGGCTTCCACATTTCTAACCTCTGAGTTGTGGGTGAAACAACAGCAGTACATTCAGTTTATTTAAACAGTCATCTTGGTTAACTCTACACTAAAGTGTCACGTAATTGGTCAGCTGCGCGGTTAAGTTCCTCGTCCATACTTGTTAAGAGATGAAGAGACGCTAGAATGGCGAGCTCCACCTTCTCTCTTTGCACGTTATGGGACGAATGGACCCTCCCCTTCCAAAATTGGAAAGATGCTTACGCCTGCAAAATTGTGATTTGTCCAAAAAAACAGTGATGGAAAAGCCTAAGCCCTGGACCTACTGCTGCTTGTAATCCCACACATCCCATTCCTTCCCCACAGATTCTATGGCACCAGTTATGTTTACGTAGATCCGTCCACGAGATATTACATAAGCAGCTAAAGCTGCTAAAAAAATGCTTGTGTGAGTTGAACACATTATGTTCATGGGTCAAGTCGTGTATCAGTATGTGTAACTGCTCGTGTGAGAATACGCTACAGTCGTGGCCAAAAGTTTTCAGAAAAGTCTGCTGCCTCAGTTTGTATGATGGCAATTTGCATATACTCCAGAATGTTATGAAGAGTGATCAGATGAATTGCAATTAATTGCAAAGTCCCTCTTTGCCATGCAAATGAACTGAATCCCCCAAAAACATTTCCACTGCATTTCAGCCCTGCCACAAAAGGGCCAGCTGACATCCTGTCTGTGATTTTCTCGTTAATACAGGTGTGAGTGTTGACGAGGACAAGGCTGGAGATCACTCTGTCATGCTGATTGAGTTCGAATAACAGACTGGAAGCTTCAAAAGGAGGGTGGTGCTTGGAATCATTGTTCTTCCTCTGTCAGCCATGGTTACCTGCAAGGAAACACGTGCCTCCATCATTGCTTTGCACTAAAAGGGCTTCACAGGCAAGGATATTGCTGCCAGCAAGATTGCACCTAAATCAAACATTTATCGGATCATCAAGAACTTCAAGGAGAGCGGTTCAATTGTTGTGAAGAAGGCTTCAGAAAGTCCAGCAAGTGCCAGGACCGCCTCCTAAAGTTGATTCAGCTGCGAGATCGGGGCATCACCAGTACAGAGCTTGCTCAGGAATGGCAGCAGGCAGGTGTGAGTGCATCTGCACACACAGTAAGGTGAAGACTTTTGGAGATGGCCTGGTGTCAAGAAGGGCAGCAAAGAAGCCACTTCTCTCCAGGAAAAACATCAGGGACAGACTGATATTCTGCAAAAGGTACAGGGATTGGACTGCTGAGGACTGGGGTAAAGTCATTTTCTCTGATGAATCCCCTTTCCGATTGTTTGGGGCATCCGGAAAAAAGCTTGTCCGGAGAAGACAAGGTGAGTGCTACCATCAGTCCTGTGTCATGCCAACAGTAAAGCATCCTGAGACCATTCATGTGTGGGGTTGCTTCTCAGCCAAGGGAGTGGGCTCACTCACAATTTTGTCTAAGAACACAGCCATGAATGAAGAATGGTACCAACATATCCTCCGAGAGCAACTTCTCCCAACCATCCAGGAACAGTTTGGTGACGAACAATGCCTTTTGCAGCATGATGGAGCACCTTGCCATAAGGCAAGAGTGATAACTAAGTGGCTCGGGGAACAAAATATAGATATTTTGGGTCCATGGCCAGGAAACTCCCCAGACCTTATTCCCATTGAGAACTTGTGGTCAATCCTCAAGAGGCGGGTGGACAAACAAAACCCCACAAATTCTGACGAACTCCAAGCATTGATTATGCAAGAATGGGCTGCCATCAGTCAGGATGTGGCCCAGAAGTTAATTGACAGCATGCCAGGGCGGATTGCAGAGGTCTTGAAAAAGAAGGGTCAACACTGCAAATATTGACTCTTTGCATCAACTTCATGTAATTGTCAATAAAAGACTTTGACAATTATGAAATGCTTGTAATTATAGTTCAGTATTCCATAGTAACATCTGACAAAAAATCTAAAGACAATGAAGCAGCAAACTTTGTGAAAATTTATATTTGTGTCATTCTCAAAACGTTTGGCCAAGACTGTACAGTTGAAGTCGGAAGTTTACATACACCTTAGCCAAATACATTTAAACTCAGTTTTTACAATTCCTGACATTTAGTCCTAGTAAAAATTCCCTGTCTTAGGTCAGTTAGGATCACCACTTTATTTTAAGAATGTGAAATGTCAGAATAATAGCATAGAGAATGATTTATTTCAACTTGTATTTCCTTCATCACATTCCCAGTGGGTTCTACACGCTTCCAACAATAAGTTGGGTGAATTTTGGCCCATTCCTCCTGACAGAGCTGGTATAACTGAGTCAGGTTTGTAGCCCATCTTGCTCGAACACACTTTTTCAGTTCTGCCCACAAATGTTCTATAGGATTGAGGTTAGGGCTTTGTGATGGCCACTCCAATACCTTGACTTTGTTGTCCTTAAGCCATTTTGCCAGAACTTTGGAAGTATTCTTGGGGTCATTGTCCATTTGGAAGACCCATTTGCGACCAAACTTTAACTTCCTGACTGATGTCTTGAGATGTTGCTTCAATATATCCACATAATTTTTCCTTCCTCGTGATGCCATCTATTTTGTGAAGTGCACCAGTCCCTCCTGCAGCAAAGCACCCCCACAACATGATGCTGCCACCCCCGTGCTTCACGGTTGGGATGGTGTTCTTCGGCTTGCAAGCCTCCCCCTTTTTCCTCCAAACATAACAATGGTCATTATGGCCGAACAGTTCTATGTTTGTTTCATCAGACCAGAGGAGATTTCTCCAAAAAGTATGATCTTTGTCCCCATGTGCAGTTGCAAACCGTAGTCTGGCTTTTTTATGGTGGTTTAGGAGCAGTGGCTTCTTCCTTGTTGAGCGGCCTTTCAGGTTATGTCGATATAGGACTCGTTTCACTGTGGATATAGATACTTTTATACCTGTATCTTCACAAGGTCCTTGCTGTTGTTCGGGAATTGATTTGCACTTTTTGCAACAAAGTACGTTCATCTCTAGGAGACAGAACGCGTCTCCTTCCTGAGCGGTATGACGGCTGAGTGGTGCCATTGTGTTTATACTTGCGTACTATTATTGTTTGTATAGATGAACGTGGTACCTTCAGGCGTTTGGAATTTGCTCCCAAGGATGAACCAGACTTGTGGAGGTCTACAATTTTCTTTCTGTGGTCTTGGCTGATTGCTTTGATTTTCCTATGATGTCAAGCAAAGAGGCACTGAGTTTGACGGTAGGCCTTGAAATACATCCACAGGTACAGCTCCAATTGACTCAAATGATGTCAAGTAGGCTATCAGAAGCTTCTAAAGCCATGACATCATTTTCTGGAATTTTCCAAGCTGTTTAAAGGCACAGTCAACGTGATGTATGTTAACTTCTGACCCACTGGAATTGTGATACAGTGAATTATAAGTGAAATAATCTGTCTGTAAACAATCGTTGGAGAAATTACTTTTGTCCTGCACAAAGTACATGTCCTAACCGACTTGCCAAAACTATAGTTTTTTAACAAGAAATTTGTGGAGTGGTTGAAAAACGAGTTTTAATGACTCCAACCTAAGTGAATGTAAACTTCCTTCAACTGTATGTGTTTGTCTTTTAGAGAACTAAGGGCAATTAAAAGCAATGTTCCAGCGGTAGTGCAGACTGCATTCACGGTAAACGCTGCGTATGTCGGCCCACCCGGAAATTACCTTTACATTTTTAGACAAATCTTCCACGATACTTCGGCGATACGGATTGAATCCAGCCTTCGATTGCTTCCCAAATGGCATCCTTTTCCCTATATAGTGCACTACTTTTGACGAGAGCTCTATGGGCCCTGGTCAATAGTAGTGGACTATAAAGAGAATAGGAGGTCATTTGGTACGATTTCTACATTATATCAGAGTAAACTCCCACCCGGTAAACAACAATATTAATATGGTGACTCATTCTCAACTGTAACTAATCTCTCACATCTACCCTCTGGGACATGGGTGTTCCTTCCACCTACTGTAGGCTGCATCTGAAATGGAACCCTATTCACTATATAGTGCACTACTTTTAAAACCAGAGCCCATAGGCCTAGGGTCAAAAGTAGTGCACTATATAGGGAGCAGAGTGCCATTTCGGACACAACCTAGAGAACACACTTTATGGCTGTTCTTCTGAAAAAAAACACTAACCTTGATGTGTACCAGATGAAGGAAGGTTGAGAGAGAGAGAGAGAGAGAGAGAGAGAGAGAGAGAGAGAGAGAGAGAGAGAGAGAGAGAGAGAGAGAGAGAGAAACAGAGAAGGAGGACGGATGACGGAGGAAGTAAGATTCAATTATTCTATGTTGACCAAGAATGCTTCACCTTATCTTTAAATTGTCGTTTCGTTCCAATGTCAATATCCTCGTTGGGACGTAAAGTAATAAAATACTAATATGTGGTGGAGGGGTTGGTGTAGCCTACCTACCAGTCATATCTTACATTGTTGACCAGACACTCTCGGCGTAGTGTAGTGGGTTGTCCTGATGAGGTAGGTTTTGTGTTCAGGCTTTCGTTCTAGCCCTGCGCTAACCTAACTTAGCAGGCATAGAAAGATGCCTGAGCAAAGTCTCCACAGAAGTTAGTCTGGAAACTCTGTATCCCTAAAAACCAGCAACATCTGCTTTCTGCCAATGTCGCTAAGGCTGGCCCTGCACTTGTTTTAGTGGTTAATGGTTTATTTATTAACCTTAGTTAACCAGGTAAATAAAGGTAGTTGGCAACACATTCTCCTGTACAATAATGAGCTGATTAGCTGTGTTAGTACTGGGCTGGAACAAAACCCTACACCCCATGTGGATCTACAGGACCAGGCTTGAAGAACAGTAGTTTAAAGCCTCTACTCACTCTCACAGGCAGTGCTGACTGAAGTCCATGTCTGGTCGCTCCTACAGGTGATGGAGGCGGTGCCTTTTGCCTGGTGGCCCTTGGGACAGGTGAACGGTAATGACTGACCCACGTAGAACAGCTGTATAGAAGTGTTAACACTCCCACTGCTCTCCTTCCATCCAGGGGGAGGGGGACATGGTTTGGCTGCATGGGGAGACACAGTGTATAGTATTGGATTACGATGTAGACATGTCAAAGTGTGTAAAATGTAGGGGGGAATAGCAGTAGGGGAGCATGAATATGTATGAATGTGTGTATACAGGGTATGATGGTGGATTAGAGACAGGTTCAGCAAAAGCCCAGGGGCTACATGTAAATGTCATAACAAGGTGTGTAAATATTTGTGAGACTGTCAGCTCTGTGGGTCACCTATAATGACAGAATTCTCTATTACATGCTTTACTCAAGTAGCAGAATATCACTCTGGGAAAAGCTATGTCAGTAGCTATGTTTCCATTACTTTTATCCAGGGATTCTTTTTGTCGACGTTTAGAAAATTTGCATCGAAAATTGATTGCCTGTTACAGGGTATTTCCGTTGAACTGTAACGACGCCTTAAAATAAAAACTTTTCCGCAGAAACCTACTGTCGAATAAAAATAAACTTGTTTCCATGATCCATTTAGGCCAATTGCGCATTGGACTCCCGAGTGGTGCAGCGGTCTAAGGCACTGCATTTCAGTGCAAGAGGTTCTCCTATCATTGCTATGCAGGCGACACACAATTAATCTTCTCCTTTCCCCCTTCTGATGACCAGGTGGCGAATCGCATCTCTGCATGTCTGGCAGACATATCAGTGTGGATGACGGATCACCACCTCAAGCTGAACCTCGGCAAGACGGAGCTGCTCTTCCTCCCGGGGAAGGACTGCCCGTTCCATGATCTCGCCATCACGGTTGACAACTCCATTGTGTCCTCCTCCCAGAGCGCTAAGAACCTTGGCGTGATCCTGGACAACACCCTGTCGTTCTCAACTAACATCAAGGCGGTGGCCCGTTCCTGTAGGTTCATGCTCTACAACATCCGCAGAGTACGACCCTGCCTCACACAGGAAGCGGCGCAGGTCCTAATCCAGGCACTTGTCATCTCCCGTCTGGATTACTGCAACTCGCTGTTGGCTGGGCTCCCTGCCTGTGCCATTAAACCCCTACAACTCATCCAGAACGCCGCAGCCCGTCTGGTGTTCAACCTTCCCAAGTTCTCTCACGTCACCCCGCTCCTCCGCTCTCTCCACTGGCTTCCAGTTGAAGCTCGCATCCGCTACAAGACCATGGTGCTTGCCTACGGAGCTGTGAGGGGAACGGCACCTCAGTACCTTCAGGCTCTGATCAGGCCCTACACCCAAACAAGGGCACTACGTTCATCCACCTCTGGCCTGCTCGCCTCCCTACCACTGAGGAAGTACAGTTCCCGCTCAGCCCAGTCAAAACTGTTCGCTGCTCTGGCACCCAAATGGTGGAACAAACTCCCTCACGACGCCAGGACAGCGGAGTCAATCACCACCTTCCGGAGACACCTGAAACCCCACCTCTTTAAGGAATACCTAGGATAGGATAATGTAATCCTTCTGACCCCCCCCCCCTTAAAAGATTTAGATGCACTATTGTAAAGTGGCTGTTCCACTGGATGTCATAAGGTGAATGCACCAATTTGTAAGTCGCTCTGGATAAGAGCGTCTGCTAAATGACTTAAATGTAATGTAAATGTGTCACTACAGTCCCTGGTTCAAATCCAGGATGTATCAGATCTGATTTGGAGTCCCATAACCCAGCGTCATCTGGGGTAGGCCGTCATTATAAATAAGAATCTGTTCTTAACTGACTAGTTAATAAACATTTAAAAGTAAATAATAATAAATACGCGACAGCCTGTATACCCTCCCACCTATCTGTCTCAGGTAACCCGCAAAAGCCAGCATGGATAGAATGCAAGAATTGACTAATATTTGCCATTCTAATAACGATCATGTGCCAACGTATCGTCACGGTCTGTGCCATGGTGAGACTTGCACTCCTGCTGTAGATCTGGAAACAAATTGGATGGTGAAACTTGCATCCAGCCAACCAAAAAGCAAGGCGAAGCAATTCAGGCATTCTCGAAAGTCCAGACAATCCCTGTCCTGCAATGACACATTCTTTTTGGAGATAAAAAATAGATTTAGCAAGCAGTAGGCGTTTAGGATTAAATCAGTAGTTGAGCTTTATAGTTGCGTAATGACATCACGTGCCCTGCGTACCTTAAAAATGATTCGGCATCATAATTTATTCGAAAAACATATTTTCCATTTGTCGCAATAAAGAAAATTCGACAACATACAAATCCACCCCTGTCAAACAGATAAAAATGTTGTCGATCTTTATAAAATGTATTCGATAGCGGCCATTTCCATTACACATGTCGCAATGGTTTTTTGTTGCTACATAGCTTTTCTCTAATACACCTGGAAACCTGCCTAATGATTGTGTCAATGAAACCTAATCTAAGGAGCATAGATACACCATGTCGGGCTCTCATTTCATTTAGCCTTAATCAGCCATCAGTGCTCTTATACTGCGTTTACACAGGCAGCCCAAAACAAGCATCTTTCTGGTAAGAAGAAGGGCGGAGGTGTATGCCTTATGATTAACGAGACGTGGTGTGATCATAACAACATACAGGAACTCAAGTCCTTCTGTTCACCTCAAATGCCGACCGCATTATCTACCTAGAGAATTCTCTTCGATCATAATCACAGCCGCATATATCCCCCCCAAGCAGACACATCGCTGGCCCTGATTGAACTTCATTTGACTCTATGTAAACTGGAAACCACATATCCTGAGGCTGCATTTATTGTAGCTGGGGATTTTAACAAGACTAATCTGAAAACAAGGCTCCCTAAATTCTATCAGCATATCGATTGTGCAACCAGGGCTGGCAAAACCCTGGATCATTGTTATTCTAACTTCCGCGACGCATATAAGGCCCTCCCCTGCCCTCCTTTCGGAAAAGCTGACCACGACTCCATTTTGTTGCTTCCAGCCTATAGACAGAAACTAAAACAGGAAGCTCCCGCGCTCAGGTCTGTTCAACGCTGGTCCGACCAATCTGATTCCACGCTTCAAGATTGCTTCGATCACGTGGATTGGGATATGTTCCGCATGGCGGCGAACAACAACATTGATGAATACGCTGATTGGTGAGCGGGTTTATTAACCAGTGCATCGGCGATGTCATACCCACAGCGTCTATTAAAACATTCCCAAACCAGAAACCGTGGATGGATGGCAGCATTCGCGCAAAACTGAAAGCTCGAACCACTGCTTTTAATCAGGGCAAGGTGACCGGAAACATGACAGGATACAAACAGTGTAGCTATTCCCTCCGCAAGGCAATCAAACAAGCTAAGCGTCAGTATAGAGAGAAAGTAGAGTCGCAATTCAAAGGCTCAGACACAAGAGGTATGTGGCAGGGTCTTCAGTCAATCACGGACTATAAAAGGAATACCAGCCCCGTCGCGGACCAGGATGTCTTGCTCCCAGACAGACTAAACAACTTCTTTGCTTGCTTTGAGGACAATACAGTGCCACTGACACAACCCGCTACCAAAACCTGCGGGCTCTCCTTCACTGCAGCCGAGGTGAGTAAAACATTTAAACGTGTCAACCCTCGCAAGGCTGCAGGCCCAGAAGGCATCCCCAGCTGCGTCCTCAGAGCATGCGCAGACCAGCTGGCTGGTGTGTTTACGGACATATTCAATCAATCCTTATCCCAGTCTGCTGTCCCCACATGCTTCAAGAGGGCCACCATTGTTCCTGTTCCCAAGAAAGCTAAGGTAACTGAGCTAAATGACTACCGCCCCGTAGCACTCACTTCCGTCATCATGAAGTGCTTTGAGAGACTAGTCAAGGACCATATCACCTCCACCCTACCTGACACCCTAGACCCACTCCAATTTGCTTACCGCCCCAATAGGTCCACAGATGACGCAATTGCAATCACACTGCCCTAACCCGTCTGGACAAGAGGAATACCTATGTGAGAATGCTGTTCATCGACTACAGTTCAGCATTTAACAACATAGTATCCTCCAAACTCGTCATCAAGCTCGAGACCCTCAACCCCGCCCTGTGCAAATGGGTCCTAGACTTCCCGACGGGCCGCCCCCAGGTGGTGAGGGTAGGTAACAACAGGAGCCCTCTCCTGTACTCCCTGTTCAGCCACGACTGCGTGGCCATGCATGCCTCCAACTCAATCATCAAGTTTGCAGACGACACAACAGTGTTAGGCTTGATTACCAACAACGAGAAGACGGCCTACAGGGAGGAGGTGAGGGCCCTCGGAGTGTGGTGTCAGGAAAATAACCTCACACTCAACGTCAACAAAACAAAGGAGATGAAACAGGAAACAGCAGAGGGAGCACCCCCCTATCCACATCGACGGGACAGTGGTGGAGAGGGTAGAAAGTTTTAAGTTCCTCGCGTACACATCACGGACAAACTGAAAAGGTCCACCCACACAGACAGCGTGGTGAAGAAGGCGCAGCAGTGCCTCTTCAACCTCAGGAGGCTGAAGAAATTTGGCTTGTCACCAAAAACACTCAAACTTTTACAGATGCACAATCGAGAGCATCCTGTCAAGCTGTATCACCGCCTGGTACGGCAACTGCTCCGCCCATAACCGTAAGGCTCTCCAGAGGGTAGTGAGGTCTGCACAACGCATCACCGGGGGAAAACTACCTGCCCTCCAGGACACCTACACCACCCGATGTCACAGGAAGGCCAAAAAGATCATCAAGGACAACAACTACCCGAGCCACTGCCTGTTCACCCCGCTATCATCCAGAAGGCGAGGTCAGTACAGGTGCATAAAAGCAGGGACCGAGAGACTGACAAATAGCTTCTATCTCAAGGCCATCAGACTGTTAAACAGCCATCACTGACATTGAGTGGCTGCTGCCAACATACTGACTCAACTCCAGCCACTTTAATAATGGACAAATTGATGTAATAAATGTATCACTAGCCACTTTAAACAATACCACTTCATATAATGTTTACATACCCTACATTACTCATCTCATATGTATATACTGTACTCTATACCATCCACTGCATCTTGCCTATGCCGTTCTATACCATCACTTATTCATCTTTTTTTTTTTATGTACATATTCTTATGCATTCCTTTACACTTGTGTGTATAAGGTAGTTGTTGTGAAATTGTTAGGTTAGATTACTCATTGGATATTACTGCATTGTCGGAAGTAGAAGCACAAGCATTTCGCTACACTCGCATTAACATCTGCTAACCATGTGTATGTGACAAATACAATTTGATTTGATTTGGTATTTTTTCTATAAAGGCTCTTGGAAACAATCTGATGTTAAAAGATCTGATTGGTCAAAAGGACAAAATATCAGAATTTGTCTGCTGTGTAAGCAGCCTTAATCACATTATTTTCAGGGCATTGGCTACAGTTTTGAAACTGCCTGTCAAACAGTGTTGATGTTGCAAAGTATTCCAGGCATTCTGTGTCGGCCCTCACTCCCCTCCCTCTGTGGTGTGGTATTAGTGTGTGTGTGTGTGTGTGTGTGTGTGTGTGTGTGTGTGTGTGTGTGTGTGTGTGTGTGTGTGTGTGTGTGTGTGTGTGTGTGTGTGTGTGTGTGTGTGTGTGTGTGTGTGTGTGTTTGTCAACCCTCCCCACCCTGTGTGGTCTGTTGTGCAAAGCGTTGTCCAAACCCCTAAAGGATGTGAGGTGTGGAAATACATTTGGTTTTCTCTGGTTTGTTCTCAGTGTAGATTGGGTGCAAACCACTAGTAACAACAGAGCCTGAGCTAAATGAATAAGATAAAACCATCAGCTGTCTCTTTTATTCTGTCAGGAGGTTTCCCTGACCATGTGACCTCACCAGGAAAAACTGGAACCTATTTTCAGTCATGTGACCTGACCAAGAAAAACTCCTGCCCTGATTCTATGAAGCAAGAAGAACAATAAGAGATTCCAACACATTCATGTTTGTCTAAGAGACTTACGTTGACAGAAGGGGAAGATGGAGCTCCATGTCCCATCACCCATACATGCCACCAGAGCATCCCCCTGTAGGGCGTAGCCTTTATCACACTGAAACGCTACAGCACGCCCGGTGGTCAGGCTCCGCTCCTGCACCCTGCCATTCAACAACTCCTTGGGGATGTTACAACCCTGGCCAACTGAGAGGGAGAGAGAGAGAGAGAGAGAGAGAGAGAGAGAGAGAGAGAGAGAGAGAAAGAGAGAGAGAGAGAGAGGAGAGAGTAGAGAGAGAGAGAGCTAGAGAGTAGAGAGAAAGAGAAAGAGAGAGATAGAGTAGAGGAGAGAGAGAGAGAGAGAGAGAGAGAGAGAGAGAGAGAGAGAGAGAGAGAGAGAGAGAGAGAGAGAGAGAGAGGGATAATAAAGAACCTTGATTTTCCATGCTTCACATTTTAAGTTGCCTTGTCAAACATTTCGAAAACCATTGCTTAGGAGACATTTGAACAGATACAGACTGTGGACAATACGATGAAGTAGGAATGACTCATACCTTCACACGTTGGTGCAGGCAAACTCCATGTTCCATTGGCCAAACAGGTGAGATTCTGTGGACCAATTAGATGTAGGCCAGGGTTGCAAAGATAGCTGACGTTGCTCTGGTACGTCTCCCCTGATGCCTGTAACTCTGCATTCTCCACTGAGGGAGGTGGACCACACGACACACCTGAGGACACACAAGATGGAAGAAGGAAACTTGAGTTAAATGGGGTTCATAAGCATTGCATGAATGAATGGATTGGACGTGTGCTCAAACGCAAACACGCACACACTTACCGACACAGGTAGGCTGAGCCCCATTCCATGTTCCATCTCCTTGACAGGTTTGCACAGAGTCTCCCTGTAACAAGGTGAGTCACAGTATTAAACACTGAAGACAAACTGTATACACTAAATAGACACTTGGCATTGTGAATCTCTCTGTAAACATACAGTGACTCAGCTTTCTCTCACAGTGACTCAGCTTTCTCTGCTAACATTATGACACACCATTTTATAGGAAATTGCATCATGTGATTTCCAGTAATGGAACATTAGCCAAGGCATTAGCAGATTACTTTTCCCCCAAAGTAAGAGTGAAAGTAGCATGTATTAGATTTCTCACTGTAGCAATTGGAAAAATTCCATGCACTCAATTCCATACACTCAAAATATTATGATCAATTAGGTTTTGCACAAAAAGGCTCCTCAACAGCTTCTACCCAAAAGCCATAAGACTGCTGAACAATTAATCAATTGGCCACCTGGACTGTTTACATTGACCAACGGTACCCGTACCTCCTGTATATAACCTCCACATTGACTCGGTACCGGTACCCCCTGTATATAACCTCCACATTGACTCGGTACCGGTACCTCCTGTATATAACCTCCACATTGACTCGGTACCGGTACCCCCTGTATATAACCTCCACATTGACTCGGTACCGGTACCCCTTGTATATAACCTCCACATTGACTCGGTACCGGTACCTCCTGTATATAACCTCCACATTGACTCGGTACCGGTACCCCCTGTATATAACCTCCACATTGACTCGGTACCGGTACCTCCTGTATATAACCTCCACATTGACTCGGTACCGGTACTCCCTGTATATAACCTCCACATTGACTCGGTACCGGTACCTCCTGTATATAACCTCCACATTGACTCGGTACCGGTACCTCCTGTATATAACCTCCACATTGACTCGGTACCGGTACTCCCTGTATATAACCTCCACAATGACTCGGTACCGGTACCCCCTGTATATAACCTCCACATTGACTCGGTACCGGTACTCCCTGTATATAACCTCCACAATGACTCGGTACCGGTACCCCCTGTATATAACCTCCACATTGACTCGGTACCGGTACCTCCTGTATATAACCTCCACATTGACTCGGTACCGGTACCTCCTGTATATAACCTCCACATTGACTCGGTACCGGTACCTCCTGTATATAACCGCCACATTGACTCGGTACCGGTACTCCCTGTATATAACCTCCACATTGACTCGGTACCGGTACCTCCTGTATATAACCTCCACATTGACTCGGTACCGGTACCTCCTGTATATAACCTCCACATTGACTCGGTACCGGTACCTCCTGTATATAACCTCCACATTGACTCGGTACCGGTACCTCCTGTATATAACCTCCACATTGACTCGGTACCGGTACTCCCTGTATATAGCCTCCACATTGACTCGGTACCGGTACTCCCTGTATATAACCTCCACATTGACTCGGTACCGGTACCCCCTGTATATAACCTCCACATTGACTCGGTACCGATACCCCCTGTATATAACCTCCACATTGACTCGGTACCGGTACCTCCTGTATATAACCTCCACATTGACTCGGTACCGGTACTCCCTGTATATAACCTCCACATTGACTCGGTACCGGTACCCCCCTGTATATAACCTCCACATTGACTCGGTACCGGTACCCCCCTGTATATAACCTCCACATTGACTCGGTACCGGTACCCTCCTGTATATAACCTCCACATTGACTCGGTACCCGGTACCCCCTGTATATAACCTCCACATTGACTCGGTACCGGTACCTCCTGTATATAACCTCCACATTGACTCGGTACCGGTACTCCCTGTATATAACCTCCACATTGACTCGGTACCGGTACCCCCTGTATATAACCTCCACATTGACTCGGTACCGGTACCTCCTGTATATAACCTCCACATTGACTCGGTACCGGTACCTCCTGTATATAGCCTCCACATTGACTCGGTACCGGTACCTCCTGTATATAACCTCCACATTGACTCGGTACCGGTACCCCCTGTATATAGCCTCCACATTGACTCGGTACCGGTACCCCCTGTATATAACCTCCACATTGACTCGGTACCGGTACCTCCTGTATATAACCTCCACATTGACTCGGTACCGGTACCCCCTGTATATAACCTCCACATTGACTCGGTACCGGTACCTCCTGTATATAACCTCCACATTGACTCGGTACCGGTACCCCCTGTATATAACCTCCACATTGACTCGGTACCGGTACCTCCTGTATATAACCTCCACATTGACTCGGTACCGGTACCTCCTGTATATAACCTCCACATTGACTCGGTACCGGTACTCCCTGTATATAACCTCCACAATGACTCGGTACCGGTACCCCCTGTATATAACCTCCACATTGACTCGGTACCGGTACCTCCTGTATATAACCTCCACATTGACTCGGTACCGGTACTCCCTGTATATAACCTCCACATTGACTCGGTACCGGTACCTCCTGTATATAACCTCCACATTGACTCGGTACCGGTACCCCCTGTATATAACCTCCACATTGACTCGGTACCGGTACCTCCTGTATATAACCTCCACATTGACTCGGTACCGGTACTCCCTGTATATAACCTCCACATTGACTCGGTACCGGTACCCCCTGTATATAACCTCCACATTGACTCGGTACCGGTACCCCCTGTATATAACCTCCACATTGACTCGGTACCGGTACCCCCTGTATATAACCTCCACATTGACTCGGTACCGGTACCTCCTGTATACAACCTCCACATTGACTCGGTACCGGTACTCCCTGTATATAACCTCCACATTGACTCGGTACCGGTACCCCCTGTATATAACCACATTGACTCGGTACCGGTACCTCCTGTATATAACCTCCACATTGACTCGGTACCGGTACCTCCTGTATATAACCTCCACATTGACTCGGTACCGGTACTCCCTGTATATAACCTCCACATTGACTCGGTACCGGTACCCCCTGTATATAACCTCCACATTGACTCGGTACCGGTACCTCCTGTATATAACCTCCACATTGACTCGGTATCGGTACCTCCTGTATATAGCCTCCACATTGACTCGGTACCGGTACCTCCTGTATATAACCTCCACATTGACTCGGTACCGGTACCCCCTGTATATAGCCTCCACATTGACTCGGTACCGGTACCCCCTGTATATAACCTCCACATTGACTCGGTACCGGTACCCCTGGTATATAACCTCCACATTGACTCGGTACCGGTACCTCCTGTATATAACCTCCACATTGACTCAGTACCGGTACCCCCTGTATATAACCTCCACATTGACTCGGTACCGGTACCTCCTGTATATAACCTCCACATTGACTCGGTACCGGTACTCCCTGTATATAACCTACACATTGACTCTGTACCGGTACCCCCTGTATATACCTCGTTATTTTTATGTAGTTTTCTGGTATTGCTTTTTGATTTGATTTATTTTCAATTTAGTTTATTTCGTAAATATTTAACTTTTAACTCTATTTCTTGAACTGCATTGTTGGTTAAGGGCTTAGTAAGCATTTCACAGTAACGTCTACAGTACATCTGCTGTATTTGGCGCATATGACAAATACAATTTTATTTTATTTTATTTTAAATTCAAGCTAAATTGTCAATATTTTTCTCTGTTGTGTAATAATATTGTAAAATAAATATTGTAATAATATAATTTTGTATCAAACATTACCTTCATCTCAAACCCAGACAGGCAGGTGTACAAGACGGTGTCTCCGTAGCTGTAACTGTCCCCCTTAGAGATACCATGGGGAAGTGGAGGAGGTTTCTCACAATCCACCAGAACACAGGAGACAGAGGAGAGGCCTGGAGACCAGCTACCACCCAGCTACAACAACAGAATGAGTTAATAATCATGACATTAATTCATATTCAGTAAACATCTGTGAATGGTGGATCTGTAAATCTCGCTAGATGCGTATGCTAAACGACTAAAATGTAAACGATGAAAAGCCAGAATGAACATAGGAAGGATTGAGAGAAATGTGATTACAGACCAGAGAGCTGTCTAGAGTAAAAAAAAGTAGAAATGAGAAAGTTGAGATTGTTGAACACAATACACACTGAGTGTACAAATCATTAGGAACACCTGCTCTTTCCATGACATAGACTGACCAGGTGAATCCGCATGAAATGTATGATCCCTTATTGATGTCACTGGTTAAATCCAATACAATCAGTGTAGATGAAGGGGAAGAAACAGGTTAAAGAAGGATTTTTAAGCCTTGGCACAATTGAGACATGGATTGTGTATGTGTGCCATTCAGAGGGTGAATGGGCAAGACAAAAGATTTAAGTGCCTTTGAACGGGGTATGGTAGTAGGTGTCAGCGCACCGGTTTGAGTGTCAAGAACTGCAAGCTGCTGGGTTTTTCAATGCTCAACAGTTTCCTATGTGTATCAAGAATGGTCTACCACCCAAAGGACATCCAGCCAACTTGATACAACCGAAGGAAGCATTGGAGTCAACATGGACCAGCATCCCTGTGGAACACTTTCGACACATTGAGTCCATTCCCCATCGAATTGAGGCTGATTTGAGGGCAAAAGGGGCTGCTAATGTTTTGTGCACTCAGTGTATATTATATTAAAATGTTATCCAACATCACTGACCATCGCAACACATTGACCATGTCGACACTTGAGTGGGTGTAAATTATCTCTTCATGTTTTCAGTGCATTAAAACAGTCTTACCAGACACTCTGCCAGGCCTGGCCCCTGCAGGATGAACCCAAGTGGGCAGGAGAAGGTGACTGCCCCCCCTACAGGGGTGAGGTCCTCCCCCGTGACCAGGACGTGGGTGGTGAGGTTTGCAGGGAGCGGGCATGGGGCAGGGCGGCACCCGATGATGTGTTTAGACCAAGTGCCGTCATACTGACAGGTCAGAGTGTCAGATTGGCTGGTCAGCTCATACCCCTCATCACACCTAGAGAGAGAGAGAGAGAGAGAGAGAGAGAGAGAGAGAGAGTGAGAGAGTGAGAGAGAGAGAGAGAGAGAGAGAGAGAGAGAGAGAGAGAGAGAGAGAGAGAGAGAGAGAGAGAGAGAGAGAGAGAGAGAGAGAGAGAGAGAGAGAGAGAGAGAGAGAGAGAGAGAGAGAAATGGGAGATGGGGGTGAGGGAGAGAGACAGGAAGAGAACGAGAATGAGGGAGAGAGGATGTGAGAGAGAGCAAAAAAGAGAGGCGGGGAGAGGGAAAGAAAGAGGGATAATAAATATCATACCATCTACTTGAATATAACTTCTCTAACACCTAGATGAACAAAGAGGTTTTAACTCTGAAAAATACAGAAGTTCAAATTCACCTATATTGGATCTGGCTTCCGAAGGTGAACATCTCTCCCACCACATGAGCATGTGGTTTAGCAGTTGGCTCTCCACAGGAGACGGGCTCACAGCTGATCCTCACCTCGCCCCACCTGCCCTCCCTACCACAGGTAACATGGGGGTAGGACCCCTTCATCTGGTAACCCGGCCTGCACCTGTAGGTAACTGTGTCTGGGACAGTGGCGCTGGCACCCTGCTGGACAGCATGGGGTACTGCAGGCGGGGCAGCCACGCACCTCCCCCGGCCACACACAGGAACACCCGGGCTCCACACCCCGCCCTTCTCACAAGTAGCAGCCGCCGGCCCCAGGACCTTATAGCCCTCATCGCAGAGGAAGAAGACGCGGTCGCCGCAGGCGTGGTCGCGCCCCAGCACCACCCCGTATTTTAACACTGGAGGGGTGCAGAGGCAGGGGCGGCACTCCGGTACCATCCCGACCCAATGGCCTTGGGCGGAACAGCGTAGGACGGGGTCACCAAAGACCTCGTACCCGTCGAAACACACATACTCCACGACATCATCATAGTGGAAGCTGGAGCCGTTGAGGTAACCGTGGCTGATGTCCTGCGGCGGGTCACAGGCGATGATGTCACAGCGAGGGGTGGGTCCTTCCCCCCAGAGTCCGTCCCCTCGACACATCCGCTTGGGTTCGCCGCCGCTGAGGATGTACCCCTCATCACACTCATACCACACCTCACGGCTGTAGCCAAAGTCAGAGCCCAGGACTCGACCGTTGGGGATGGATGCTGGTCTACCGCAGTGGGCTGGACGGCACTCAGGCGACCCATGACTCCAGGTTCCATCGGCCTGACAGACACTAACAGAGGGGCCTTGTAGGAGCAAGCCAGACTTACAGCTCAGCGCTACATGTTTGTTAAACGTATATTCCTTTCCTGTCACAGTGACATCACTAGGAACGACGGGAGAGCCACAGGAGATAGGCTCACACCAAGGCTTCTCAGCGTCCCACTTCCCATCCGCCTTACAGGTCCTGGTGTCACTGCCCTTCAGGACGAACCCGGAACTACACTCGTAACGCAACACCTCCAGATACAGGAAGGAGTCTCCCTCGGCCGAGCCGTTATCGATGTCACCCGGGTCGCCGCAGGATATAGGTCGGCAGACAGGAGGTACGTCGCTCCACTGTCGGCCCGCCACACACTGTCTGACTGACTCCCCCTCTAACTCGTAGCCCTCCACACAGCTGTACTTCACCAGGCTACCCAGGGATGTGTCTGTGAGGTTCACAGAACCGTGGTCCGGGCTGGGCGGCTCCTCACACTCGGCAGGAACACACATGGGAGCTGTCCCGTTCCACCCCCCCTCCTCCAGGCACACTAAGGCAGTAGAGGTTGTAAGCTCATAACTCTTATGGCAGCGGTACACTATCACAGTCCCATGCAGGAAGCTCATATCCATGGGTGATAATGGCACTGTAGCGCCACCTATAGGCCTGGAGGTTATAGCAGCGTCTCTCCCGGCTAGCTCCGCATTCGGATCCAAGACCCTCGAATAATCGCCAAAGTCGATATGAGGGGGCAGGCCGCAGTCAGAGGGGATGCAGACTGGGACAGAACTGGACCAACCGAACTCCACACAGGTCAGGTGGTTCTGGCCGACCAATTGGTAGCCGGGGAAACAGCTGTAGAAGATGGTGACGCCGAACTTGTGGTCGAGACCCTCCACGAAGCCGTTGTCTATGGGGTTCGGTGGAGCGCAGTAGATCTGGACGCACATGGGCGTCCCCTGGTCCCACTCCCCGTTTGCTAGACACTTCAGCGTCTCGGGACCATGTAGACGGTAACCGCGGTGACAGGAGAAGTTGACCACGTGGTTGAACTGGAGTTTGGTATATGCCACCTTCCCATTGGGTATCTCTTTCGGGACGGAGCACTCGAATGGTTGACAGGAAGATACACCTCCAATCCAGAGCCCACTTTCACCACAGAGTACCGTAGCGTTACCAACCAAGCTATACCCAGGTTTACAGCTGTAGAGAGCCGTGCTGAGGTACATCAGTCCCTGAACGTCCACTATGCCGTTAGCTATCTCTACAGGTTGGGGACACTCTACTGGGATGCACTCTGGGACAGGACTGCTCCAATATCCATCTGCCTGGCAGGTCACAGACCCCTCCTTCTTCAGAGTAAACCCGTCCATGCAGGAGTAGCTCACCACCGAGCCGAAATAGGAGGGAGCAGACAACGGTGCCGATGACGGGTCGCCAAATGCCACCTCGGGTGGAGGACCGCAAAACACCTGCTTGCAGACAGGGAAGGTGTCGTTCCACTCCTGGGCAAGGGTGCAGCGGAGGGTCCGGGCCCCGTGGAGAACGTAGCCGTCCTCGCAGGATAGTTCCACGATTCCAGAGTCCAAACTACGTAGAACCAGGTGGTTCTCATCTAGGGGCGGTTCTGGGCACTGGACCAGTGAGCAGCGTGGATGACTCGACTTGTCCCACTTGCCGTACTTCAGACACGTCCACACAGCGTCGCCGGTTAGCTCGTAGCCCTCGTCGCAGACGTACTCAACCTTGTGGCCCACCTCGAAGACAGAGCCAACGGAGCCACGGTATTGGCCATGCAGGATGATGGGCGGGGGGTCGCAGGTCAGGATGTGGCAGACGGGTGGGTCGCCGTTGGACCACTGACGGTTGGCCTGGCACACTCTCTCCTGATGGCCGGTCAGTCGGTATCCGTCGTCGCACGCATATGTCACCTTGCTGTTGAAGATGAAATGACCTTTGTTCTGTGGGTTGGAACACAAAATAAGATGTTTTATGATACAGAGTACACTGTGTTTTGATTGAGATGACACCTGATGTCTTGCCAGAAAGAATGTAACTGTTGTTTCTCTATGATCGAATAAGATAACCAAGCACAGGAATGAGTGGGAACTCTGAAATTGACCTTTTAGTTATTTTGAATCACTTACGGGAAAAATGTACAATGTTTCTGTTTGTATTGAATAAAGTAAATGTTTTTCTACATCTTGTTATATTGAACCTTGACATGAATTTGAGCAGACAAACAACATACCTGGATGAATCCATTCTCGAGTGACGGGGGGGACGGGCAGGAGACAGGTTGGCAGACAGGCAGGACCCCACCCCACTTTCCATTGGCCTCACATGTCCTCCTCTTCTCCCCTTGGATCAGGAAACCCTTATCACAGCTATACGCCACCATCGCTCCAAAACTATAGTTGGTCCCACTCACATACCCCCTCTCGATGCCCCCCGGTTTGGAGCACCTCACCGGCACGCAACCCACTTCGTAGGGCGAGGGCGTCCACTCCCCTCCCATCATGCATTTCAATTTGGCGGTTGTGTTGAGGATGAAGCCCTCTTCGCATTTGTAGTTGAGCTCTGTGTTGCTGGCGTACTTGGGTTTGTTGACCGAGTCCAAGACGGCATGGAGCAGGTCAGGCGGGCGCTGGCAGAAGGTGGCGATGCAACGAGGGGCCTCCTGGCCTTCGGAGGGCGCCCACAATCCCTGGGCATTGCAGACCACCTTTAAATCAAATCAAACTTTATTTAACTTTGCATTTAGAATTGCAGCACACTTTACTTCAAAACAACAATATGAAAGACATTTTAAAAATGAAGGGCAATAAAATAGATGAATAACCTTGGAGTTGTTGCTAGCGGTGTAGCCGTCCGTGCAGAAGTAGTTGGCCGTGTCGCCAAACAGCTGGTGACCGGCGACAGCGAGGGCGTGGTCTATGGAAGGGGGAGGGCCACAGGAGCGGGGGACACACTGAGCGGAAGTGGGACTCCATTGGCCAGTCGACAGGCACTCTCTGGACTCTGGTCCAATCAGAGTGTAGCTGTGGGTGACACCGAGCCAATCAATGAAGATCAGGGCAGGAAGTAATACATCTAAACAATGTAACAAAAAGTAAACATACACAATCATATATATACCATTACTACTGTACTATAACTACATAAACTACTACTTGACTTTAATGATAATAACTATAATGCTAACACTGAGGTAGTCTTGTTCAGACATGTCTCTTACAAATGTGTGGCAAGGCCTCAATTGAGATAACACGCTGATAACGTAAAACTAATGAAACATGGTTGACAGTATTTACCCTTCTTTGCAGACGTAGTGCACCTTGTTGCCCAGGGTGTGGTCGTCCCCCATGGTCACTGAGTCCCGTAGGGCGGGGGGGTCACCACAGTGGACCCTGGCACAGAGAGGGGCAGGGCTGCTCCACTCTCCTGACGCCTCACACACCACCTCCTCAGAGCCCTGCAGTCTTAAAGACCCAAAGCAGTAGTTTTTATATCAATATCAAATTATTTCTGGATAACAATTATTACCTTACTGTAATCGACTTTCCATTAAAACGGGCAAATTGTTTGTTTTTTGCAACAACAACAAAAAACACAAGCAAGAATTTTGCTAGAAATTTACCACATGGTGATGTCACCATGGAAAGACGAATCTCCCGCCCATGCAAACCTGCTGACTAGAAAGTGCTGTGTAGATTATAATTTCAACCAGCAACTACCAGGAAATAGCACTGATCACATTTTTTCAAACTTTTACAGTGTTAGTTTTGTTAGCTGTTGTACAATATGATACAAAACATAGGAAAAAAATATTATTTTGACCGCACTGGGCTTTTAACACACAAATGCCTTTTGCACACACACTGTGTAATACACATACACATACACTCACAACACTTTTAAAGGGGAAGGGAAACACTAGGCGTTAGAACGCCAGCTAACTGTAACTACAAATTGCCATATTGCCATTGTCGCGTCACTGGGAGGCAATTTAAGATGGAGCTGACCATAGGTCAAATAAACATTGTTCAAGATCAAAATATTTAAAATGGAGATGTTTCTATGTTACATGTTTAGTATTGTGGATTGAATACATGTTGTTGCTTAGCTTTACATTCCCCATTAAGCAGTAGGAAACAACAGCCAATTATTACTATCATATATTACTAGCTACCACTTTCAAAGTCCCTGCATCCAGGCAGGCGCTTCAATCTATAGATTAATGAACGTCTTATTATTCTAGATGTAAATGGATCCTGTCCTTTTATGAACCCCTTATACGACCTGGGACTGCTGGTCTAGAATCAGTTTCGACCTTTTAGAGCATAATTTATATGATTATATGGACAGTTGGGGCAACCTGATCCTAGATCAGCACTCCAACACTGAGATACTATGTGGATATAAGAACAGAAATGATAAACCAGGACAGACATTCCATCCTAACCTGTATCCCTCTGCACAGCTGTAGATCACTGTAGACAGGTAGGTTTTCCCTTTGAGGGTGAAATCTGCATTGTCTACGTGTGGAGGTTCCCCGCAGGTGACTGGCTGACAGACAGGGGGCGCAATGCTCCACTTCAGATTGGCCAGACACTGGATCTCATAGGGGTCCCCTGGGACGAACCCCTTAACGCAGCTAGAGTGGATGAAAGGGAAATACTGTACGTACATTCATAATGGGGGAATATGGGAGACGTGGCAATATAAATAGAGGTTTAATTTCAGCAACTATCCATCAGCTTAACTCCCATTATATACATGTGTTTGTTGGTATCTTTACTTACTGTAATATACTGCATATTATACACTAGACAGCCCTCAAACTCAACTCTGGACCTTGAAGCCAGTTCCACTGCATTTATTCATTGTTCCCCTCTAATCAGGAACTGATTTAGACCTGAGACACCAGGTGGGTGCAATTAGTTATCAGGTAGAACAGAAAACCAGCAGGCTCCGGACCTCGAAGGGTCAGAGTTGAGTTCCCCTGCTATACGATATCTCAATTGGAAAGAGAAAATAAAGAGGAGGTCTTTTATCTCAGTTAACTATTAATGCAACAGTTTTATCTCAATACAACAACGTTATTTCAATACAACAGAATTATCTCAATGCAACAGCAAATTCATATTGTTGTTGTGTCTAAATGGTCTACTTTGTCAGCGTGACACTTGTTGGAAATGGCTGACGGTGGTACCTGAAAGTCACCTTGCTTCCAAACGTGAAGTTGGTGCCCTTCATCACAGCATTCTCTGGGACAGAGGGCCTTCCACACGAGAGGGCTGGAGAACAACACAATACCATGTAGGGCTGATCAGGTCTAGTAAACTCCTTCCAGAAGGTTCTTAGACTCGTTTGATTAAGTGATCTTAATCAAAGATTATGGATATACTGACAAGATACGTCTCTCCGTCGTTGTCCATATACTGGGAGTCGTTGTCCATGTACTGACATGTATCTATCCATAATATTTATTAAGATCACTTAATTGGTCAATTGCGCACAAGGTCTAACCAAAATGTTACTTCCTCTTTTAACCCAACCCCTCCACACATACAGTTTTTTGGGGGAGAGGGCAGGGGGTTGCCACACCGTGTGCCTGGGGAGCTGTTGTTGTGGGGGGTTAAGTGCTATCATGTCAAACTTTTGTCATGCCAAACCATGCATGATAGCACAAACAGACTGGCACTCAGGCTAGGTTCCCCTGCAAGGCTTTCATAAGACTGCAAGTGTGGGTTAGGGTTAGATCTAGAGCCAGTGTGGGTAAGGGATAGATCCAGAGCCAGTGTGGGTTAGGGTTAGATCCAGAGCCTGTGTATGTTAGGGTTAGATATACAGCCAGTGTGGGTTAGGGATAGATCCAGAGCCTGTGTGGGTTAGGGTTAGATCCAGAGCCTGTGTATGTTAGGGTTAGATATACAGCCAGTGTGGGTTAGGGTTAGATCCAGAGCCTGTGTGGGTTAGGGTTAGATATACAGCCAGTGTGGGTTATGGATAGATCCAGAGCCAGTGTGGGTTAGGGTTAGATCTAGAGCCAGTGTGGGTAAGGGATAGATCCAGAGCCAGTGTGGGTTAGGGTTAGATATACAGCCAGTGTGGGTTAGGGATAGATCCAGAGCCTGTGTGGGTTAGGGTTAGATATACAGCCAGTGTGGGTTAGGGTTAGATCCAGAGCCTGTGTGGGTTAGGGTTAGATCCAGTGCCAGTGTCGGTTAGGGTTAGATATACAGCCAGTGTGGGTTAGGGTTAGATCCAGAGCCTGTGTGGGTTAGGGTTAGATCCAGTGCCAGTGTAGGTTAGGGTTAGATCCAGAGCCCGTGTAGGTTAGGGTTAGATCCAGTGCCAGTGTCGGTTAGGGATAGATCTAGAGCCTGTATGGGTTAGGGATAGATCCAGAACCAGTGTGGGTTAGGGTTAGATCCAGAGCCTGTGTGGGTTAGGGTTAGATCCAGAGCCTGTGTCGGTTAGGGTTAGATATACAGCCAGTGTGGGTTAGGGTTAGATCCAGAGCCTGTGTGGGTTAGGGTTAGATCCAGTGCCAGTGTCGGTTAGGGTTAGATATACAGCCTGTATGGGTTAGGGATAGATCCAGAGCCAGTGTGGGTTAGGGTTAGATCCAGAACCAGTGTGGGTTAGGGATAGATCCACAGCCAGTGTGGGTTAGGGTTAGATCCAGAGCCTGTGTAGGTTAGGGTTAGATCTAGAGCCAGTGTGGGTTAGGGTTAGATCCACAGCCAGTGTGGGTTAGATCCACAGCCAGTGTGGGTTAGGGTTAGATCCAGAGCTAGTGTGGGTTAGGGTTAGATCTAGAGCCATTGTCGGTTAGGGTTAGATCCACAGCCAGTGTGGGTTAGGGTTAGATCTAGAGCCAGTGTGGGTTAGGGATAGATCCAGAACCAGTGTGGGTTAGGGTTAGATCCAGAACCAGTGTGGGTTAGGGTTAGATCCAGAGCCCGTGTGGGTAAGGGATAGATCCAGAACCAGTGTGGGTTATGGTTAGATCCAGAGCCCGTGTGGGTTAGGGATAGATCCAGAGCCCGTGTGGGTTAGGGATAGATCTAGAGCCAGTGTCGGTTAGGGTTAGATATACAGCCAGTGTGGGTTAGGGTTAGATCCAGAGCCAGTGTGGGTTAGGGTTAGATCTGGAGCCAGTGTGGGTTAGGGATAGATCCACAGCCAGTGTGGGTTAGGGATAGATCCACAGCCAGTGTGGGTAAGGGATAGATCCACAGCCAGTGTGGGTTAGGGTTAGATCTAGAGCCAGTGTGTGTTAGGGATAGATCCACAGCCAGTGTGGGTTAGGGTTAGATCCAGTGCCAGTGTGGGTTATGGTTAGATCTAGATCCCGTGTGGGTTAGGGTTAGATCTAGAGCCAGTGTGGGTTAGGGTTAGATCCACAGCCTCTGTGGGTTAGGGATAGATCCAGAGCCTGTGTGGGTTAGGGATAGATCTAGAGCCAGTGTGGGTTAGGGATAGATCCAGAGCCTGTATGGGTTAGGGATAGATCCAGAGCCTTTGTGGGTTAGGGATAGATCTAGAGCCTGTGTGGGTTAGGGATAGATCTAGAGCCTGTGTGGGTTAGGGATAGATCTAGAGCCTGTGTGGGTTAGGGATAGATCTAGAGCCTGTGTGGGTTAGGGATAGATCTAGAGCCTGTGTGGGTTAGGGATAGATCTAGAGCCTGTGTGGGTTAGGGATAGATCCAGAGCCTGTGTGGGTTAGGGATAGATCTAGAGCCTGTGTGGGTTAGGGATAGATCCAGTGGCCAGCGACCCGGTCCAGAGGCCTTTCAGCCGGCCCTGCCAACGCTGCAGTAGAAAGATTCTGTTTCAACAGCACAGGGCAGACAAAGAGCCAGCTGCACAGCACATAATCACCCATTACACACACACACACACACACACACACACACACACACACACACACACACACACACACACACACACACACACACACACACACACACACACACACACACACGTGTTTGTGTGAGGGTCCGGACATTTATATGCCCGTTGATTTTGAGAAAGAGAGAGACAATGAGAGATAGAAAGAGAGACAGAGCGAGAGAGAGAGAGGCAAGAGAGAGTGAGACAGCGAGAGAGAGAGAGAGAGAGCGAGAGAGAGTGAGACAGCGAGAGAGAGTGAGACAGAGAGAGAGAGTGAGACGGAGAGAGAGAGTGAGACAGTGAGAGAGAGTGAGACAGAGAGAGGGAGTGAGACAGCGAGAGAGAGTGAGACAGCGAGAGAGAGTCAGACAGAGAGAGAGAGTGAGACAGCGAGAGGGAGTGACCCAGAGAGAGAGAGTGAGCCAGAGAGAGAGAGTGAGACAGAGAGAGAGAGACAGAGAGACAGAGAGAGAGAGCGAGAGAGAGAGAGACAGAGAGAGAGACAGAGCGAGAGAGAGAGAGTGAGACAGCGAGAGAGAGAGAGAGAGAGAGAGAGAGAGAGAGAGAGAGAGAGAGAGAGAGAGAGAGAGAGAGAGAGAGCGAGACAGAGAGAGACAGAGAGAGACAGAGAGAGCGAGAGAGAGTGAAACAGAGAGAGACAGAGAGAGACAGAGAGAGAGAGAGAGAGAGAGAGTGGAGAAGAGTCCCCTAAGCAAACTGGTCCTAGGGCTCTGTTCACAAACACAAACACACCCCACAAAGCCCCAGGACAACAGCACAATTAGACCCAACCAAATCATGAGAAAACAAAAAGATAATTACTTGACACATTGGAAAGAATTAACAAAAAACAGAGCAAACTAGAATGCTATTTGGCCCTAAACAGAGAGTACACAGTGGCAGAATACCTGACCACTGTGACTGACCCAAACTTAAGGAAAGCTTTGACTATGTACAGACTCAGTGAGCATAGCCTTGCTATTGAGAAAGGCCGCTGTAGGCAGACATGGCTCTCAAGAGAAGACAGGCTATGTGCACATTGCCCACAAAATGAGGTGGAAACCGAGCTGCACTTCCTAACCTCCTGCCCAATGTATGACCATATTAGAGACACATATTTCCCTCAGATCACACAGATCCACAAAGAATTCGAAAACAAATCCAATTTTGATAAACTCCCATATCTACTGGGTGAAATTCCACAGTGTGCCATCACAGCAGCAAGATTTGTGACCTGTTGCCACAAGAAAAGGGCAACCAGTGAAGAACAAACACCATTGTAAATACAACCCATATTTATGCTTACTTATTTTAACTTGTGTGCTTTAACCATTTGTACATTGTTACAACACTGTATATATTTAATATGACACTCATAATGTCTTTATTGTTTTGAAACTTCTGTATGTGTAATGTTTACTGTTAATTCGTTTTGTTTGTTTCACTTTTGTGTATTGTCTACCTCATTTGCTTTGGCAATGTTAACACATGTTTCCCATGCCAATAAAGCCCCTTGAATTGAATTGAAATTGAATTGAGTGAGAGAGAGAGAGACAGAGAGAGTGAGACAGAGAGAGTATGCATGTTCAGGATAAAAACAAACAGTTAGCATTTGTTGCTCGTTACCCAACATCAAGCCTCCATTATAACCGCTGTCACTGAAGGCTTTGGTTAGGCAGATCTGAGAGCTATGAAGGCTTGATGGGCATAATGAGGATAATTGTGTGATTTATACAGTTGTCTAAGTACCTCATGGATAAGAGGGCTAGATTACTCAAATGTAAATGGACTGTCATGAAACTGGGTATTTCTGGAAACATTAACATATCGTACATAACCATGCTGGATCTCTACTGATAGTGACAACAAAGCATTATGTGAAAACAAGATTCTTTTTGAGATGATATAGAAACCCAAGCAGAACACTTGAGTAGAGCATGCCGTATATTATGATTATATCATGATTATCATTATTGCTACAGCATATATTACATATAACCATGTTGATGTCCTCTATACCTCTGCAGTACGGGAAAACACCACTCCAGCTTCCTATCTCCAGGCATTGGACGTGAGATGAGCCAATCAGCTCGTAGCCTTCCTCGCAGGTGAACACGACCTCACTTCCCATCAGGAAGTTAATACCGTCCTTATAGCCGAACTCTGGAGCCCCCGGGTTCTCACACTTCACTGGTTCTAGATTGATAACATACATACAGAGAAAAAAGGTTTGATAGTGTAGCTCCTGCACCTTGAAGTGCCAGCAGATATGAATGGATTAAAACGTTTGGCAGAGGTGAACTGTAGATGTTTGATGATGAAGCAGTAAGGCACAAGAGGCATTGCTATACAGTACTGTAGCGAAGAGGTTCTGAAACGTGTCCTATAACTAGGAAGAATGTAATTGTTGGGGAAATGTGATTTTCCTGACCACATGAACTGACCATGACCATGGAAAACTTTTGGCTCAGGTGGTATGGACCAGGCCTAGAGTATGTTACAGTATGTGTGTGTTACCTGTGCAGTTCTTCCCGTCTCCGCTGTAGGGGTGGATACAGGTGCAGGTGTAGGAGCCGTCTGTGTTCTGACAGCTGGAGTGTTCATCACAGTCTGAGCCCAGTGCACACTCATCCACATCTGTATGGACACACGCATGTCGTTATACTCTGCTCTGTTTGAAAACATTGTATTCATTGACATACACTCTAAATACGGTAGATATACATGAATTGTATGATGCAAATAGTGTGAGTATGACACCGTTTATGCCATTTATATTCATCCACTGTGTCAGTTTCAGTCTTACCCAGGCAGGCGGGCGGGTTGCCTCCCCACTTCCCACTGTTGGTACAGAGGACCTTGGCGTCCCCCAGCAGGTAGAACCCTGGGTTACACTGGTACACCACAGAGCTGCCTGCATGGTAGTCGGCACCCTGGAACAGACCATGCTCCAGTGGCCAAGGAGAACCACACTTCACTCCTATACAGGTAGATATACACAGGTTACAGGGTAAATGGTTGGTTATGAATGGAAATGGTATAAACCCATCTGATACTCCTATAGATAGACAGTACACAGGTCAGATAGGTGGAAATGTTGGGGTTGAAATGGTTTTGATGTTTGTTGCTTTTGGATGGTTGTACGCTATTACTGAGGCCATGCTTATGGACATAGATTACTCAAATGTAACCTCTGCTGCATGTGTGTGTGTGTGTGTGTGTGTGTGTGTGTGTGTGTGTGTGTGTGTGTGTGTGTGTGTGTGTGTGTGTGTGTGTGTGTGTGTGTGTGTGTGTGTGTGTGTGTGTGTGTGTGTGTGTGTGTGTGTGTGTGTGTGTGTGTGTGTGTGTGTGTGTGTGTGTGTGTGTGTGTGTACAGTGAGAGTGTCTGTGCATGTGTAACTAATGGTCCCTCACGTTCACAGCGGGGCAGGGCGTGGCTCCACTCTCCCTTGTTGTGACACTGCAGCAGCGGCTCCCCCACCAGGTAGAAGCCAGGAACACAGGACAGCTGCGTCTGAGACCCGGGACTGACCGCTGGACTGGACGCACGCAGGTGAGGCACTGCATTCTCTAGCTGGGGGCAGTCTGACAAACACAAATGTCATGAAGTAAGAGAATGGAGTGAGTTAATGTTTTCCTACACACTGATTTAAAATGTTTTGTGTCCCCTCCGCCTATGTTTAAGGTTAGGACTTGGCCAGTGTAAGCTGATCCTATATTTGTCCCTCACCAGCGCAGAAGATGCAGTTGGGGTTAGTCTTCACTCTCCCCACCACCCCATTGAGGAAGTCAGGCCAGGCCAGGACGTTGCCTCTGATGTTTTTCCCTGGACAGGTGCTGGCTAGGATCTTGATCTACGGAGAAATATGGAGGTCACTTCATGGGACAGGGGTACAGAAAATGATTGGTGGTTCACACACATTCAGTTGAAGTCGGAAGTTTACATTCACCTTAGCCGGATACATTTAAACTCAGTTTTTCACAATTCCTGACATTTAATCCTAGTAAAAATTCCCTGTCTTAGGTCAGTTAGGATCACCACTTTATTTTAAGAATGTGAAATGTCAGAATAATAGTAGAGAGAATGATTTATTTCAGCTTTTATTTATTTCATCACATTCCCAGTGGGTCAGAAGTTTACATACACTGAATGAGCATTTGGTAGAATTGCCTTTAAATTGTTTAACTTGGGTCAAACGTTTCAGGTAGCCTTCCACAAGCTTCCCACAATAAGTTCGGTGAATTTTGGCCCATTCCTCCTGACAGAGCTGGTATAACTGAGTCAGGTTTGTAGGCCTCGCACACACTTTTTCACTTCTGCTCACAAATTTTCTGTAGGATTGAGGTCAGGGCTTTGTGATGGCCACTCCAATACCTTGACTTTGTTGTCCTTAAGCCATTTTGCAACCACTTTGGAAGTATGCTTGGGGTCATTGTCCATTTGGAAGACCCATTTGCGACTAAGCTTTAACTTCCTGACTGATGTCTTGAGATGTTGCTCAATATATCCACACAATTTTCCCCTCCTCATGATGCCATCTATTTTTTGAAGTGCACCAGTCCCTCCTGCCGCAAAACACCCCCACAACATGATGCTGCCACCCCCGTGCTTCGCGGTTGGGCTGGTGTTCTTCGGCTTGCAAGCCTCCCCCTTTTTCTTCCAAACATAACGATGGTCATTATGGCCAAAAAGTTCTATTTTTGTTTCATCAGACCAGAGGACAGAGGACATTGCAAACCATAGTCTAGCTTTTTTAAGACGGTTTTGGAGCAGTGTCTTCTTCTTTGCTGAGCGACCTTTCAGGTTATGTCGATATAGGACTCGTTTTACTGTGGATATAGATACTTTTGTACCTGTTTACTCCAGCATCTTCACAAGGTCCTTTGCTGTTGTTCTGTGATTGATTTGCACTTTTCGCACCAAAGTAGGTTCATCTCTAGGAGACAGAACACGTCTCCTTCCTGAGAGGTATGACGGCTGCGTGGTTCCATGCTGTTTATACTTGCGTACTATTGTTTGTACAGATGAACGTGGTACCTTCAGGCGTTTGGAAATTGCTCCCAAGAATGAACGAGACTTGTGGAGGTCTACAATTTTGTTTCTGAGGTCTTGGCTAATTTCTTTTGATTTCCCCATGATGTCAAGCAAAGAGGCATTGAGTTTGAAGGTAGGCCTTGAAGTACATCCACAGGTACACCTCCAATTGAGTCAAATTATGTCAATTAGCCTATCAGAAGCTTCTAAAGCTATGACATCATTTTCTGGAATTTTCACAGTCAATTTAGTATATGTAAACTTCTGACCCACTGGAATTGTGATACAGTGAATTGTAAGTGAAATAATCTGTCTGTAAACAGACAGTGGTTAAAAAACTAGTTTTAATGACTCCAACCTAAGTGTATGTAAACTTCCGACTTCAACTGTACAAGTATATTAGACAGAACTTTTTTTAATGCTTTTTAAAGCCGGCAGCATTAAAGATATACAGGCGTTGACATTTTTTCGCGACAGAAGTATCCACACGTGCTAGTTCAGGGGTCTCCAACAGGTCGATCACGAGCTACCAGTAGCTTACAGCCCGCCTATGAGTTTGAGTATGAACGTATATGTAATTGTCACATTTTCCACCGCAAACTGGATCCCATCTGGACAAGAGGAATACCTATGTAAGAATGCTGTTCATTAACTACAGCTCAACTTTCAACATCATAGTACCCTCTAAGCTCATCATCAAGCTGGAGGCCCTGGGTCTCAACTGCCCTGTGCAATTGGGTCCTAGACTTTCTGACGGGCAACCCCCAGGTGGTGAAGGTAGGAAACAACATCTCCACTTCACTGACTCTCAACACTGGGGCCCCACAAGGGTGCGTGCTCAGCCCCATCCTGTACTCCCCGTTCACTCACTACTGCGTAGTCATGCATGCCACCAACTCAATCATCAAGTTTACAGACGACAAAACAATAGTGGGCTTGATTACCAACAACGACGAGACAGCCTACAGGGAGGAGGTGAGGGCCCTCGGAGTGTGGTGTCAGGAAAACAACCTCACACTCAATGTCAACAAAACAAAAGAGATGATCGTGGACTTCAGGAAACAGCAGAGGGAGCACCCCCCTATCCACATTGAAGGGACAGCAGTGGAAAACGTGGAAAGTTTTAAGTTCCTCAGCCAACACATCACAGACAAACTGAAATGGTCCACCCACACAGACAGTGTGGTGAAGAGGACGCAACAGCGCCTCTTCAACCTCAGGAGGCTAAAGAAATTTGGCTTGTCATCCAAAACCCTGACAAACTTTTACAGATGCACAATCGAGAGCATCCTGTCGGGATGTATCACAGCCTGGTACGGCAACTGCTCCGCCCACAACCGTAAGGCTCTCCAGAGGGAAGTGCAGTCTGCACAACGCATCACCGGGGGAAAACTACCTGCCCTCCAAGACACCTACAACACCCAATGTCATAGTAAGGCCAAAAAGATCATCAAGGACAACAACTACCCGAGCCACTGTTCACACCGCTACCATCCAGAAGGCGAAGTCAGTACAGGTGCATCAAAGCTGGGACCGAGAGACTGAAAAACAGCTTCTATCTCAAGGCCATCAGACTGCTAAACAGCAATCACTAACTCAGAGTGGCTGCTGCCTACATTGAGACCCAATCACTGGCCACTTTAATAAATGGATCACTAGTCACTTTAAACAACGCCACTTTAAATAATTACACTTTAATACTGTTTACATATCTTACATTATTTATATCACATGTCTATTTATTGCACCTTGCCTATGCCACTCAGCCATCGCTCATCCATATATTTATATGTACATATTCTCATTCACCCCTTTAGATTTGTGTGGATTAGGTTGTTGTTGGGGAATTGTTGGATTACTTGTTAGATATTACTGCACTGTCGGAACTAGAAGCAAAAGCATTTCGCTACACTCGCATTAACATCTGCTAACCATGTGTCTGTGACCAATAAAATTTGATTGGATTTGATGTTGACTGTCATAAACAAATCTGACAAGTATCAGACACTGCAAGCTCCCAGCTTCTATCTGACCAATGCAACACTGACATGATCCCACCCCCGGTTAGCCACTATTGGATTAAAAAGCCAAACCTAACACAATATCTGCCAATTAATTTCCAGCAATATTGCCCCTGTCTATGTGGTTTACCATTGTTTATCACTCTGTGTGAAGCCAGTTTATGTGATAACTATCTTGTGGGTTGACAGAAATACTTTTCCCGAAAACCTTCTCAATTATATGTTAACCAAAGTAGACTTACCTGGCAGAAACATATCATCAGTAAGTATATAATTTGTATCTACTATTTGTTATTTTCAAACGTTGCCATGAAAAGAGCAGCAGCAGTACAGAACCATCATAAGACCTGCACATTAAAGGTCTAGATGAGCAATTAAAGGGGAATTACACCCAAAAATATTTTGGGGTTTTGTTTTCTTCCGGACATAAAAAAACGTCTTCTGATGTGATGTATCCCTTTCCTGCTGTCAAATGACCTAGTGGCCTCATGGGTGGAATGTTATTCATATTTTTCATAATTTCATAATTAATCAACTTTTTTTTTAAATATGCAAAAATCTGGTGTTTCTCTATTTCAGTCTTCTGTGATGTGTATAACGTGTAATATTGGGATGCAAAGTACAAATGTAATACATTTCACCTCTATATCTGACATGGTACAGGTGTCCTCTTTTTTTAAGTCCCTAACCATGTGTGTGAGGCATATACTTTTGTTTCAAAGTAGATTTGTTTAAGACTACCAAGAAACACTCTGTGTGACCCTGATTTAGCCCACTGCAGTGAAAGGTTAAGCATTGACATGGACTCAGAACATTCAATTTTGTTCTTTCTCTGTGAACAATTTTAAGAGTGAAAAATAAAACTGAGAACAGGATTTGGGAAAATATATACCAGGTATATTGACAGAACACATAGTGCACTACTTTCGCTTGTACACTAAGGACCTGGGGAAGAGTTGCAGGGGAGAAGAGAAGAGGAGAATGTGCCTATTTGAAACCTAGAAGAAAATCAGTAGCTCGTGACATGTTTAATTTTAAAAAAGTAGCTCATGCTAGAAAAGTTGGAGAGCCAGTTGCTAGTTCATATACTGTAGTTATGTAGCCTGGACAACAGTATCTTTCTGCTTGAGACAACTCTTTTGTGTGTCAAGCATGATTATCATGACAATGAAAAACAAGTTCTATAACAGAAACAGATCTGCTAACCAAGCTAGTAGTTCTATTCAGATAGTGACACACCAGCTACTGTTCTTGTCTGTGAGTGTGTGTTTCAGGTTATAAAGCAGTAGGACAGTCTGAATGTGTGTTTCAGGTTATAAAGCAGTAGGACAGTCTGAGTGTGTGTTTCAGGTTATAAAGCAGTAGGACAGTCTGAATGTGTGTTTCAGGTTATAAAGCAGTAGGACAGTCTGAATGTGTGTTTCAGGTTATAAAGCAGTAGGACAGTCTGAATGTGTGTTTCAGGTTATAAAGCAGTAGGACAGTCTGAATGTGTGTTTCAGGTTATAAAGCAGTAGGACAGTCTGAGTGTGTGTTTCAGGTTATAAAGCAGTAGGACAGTCTGAATGTGTGTTTCAGGTTATAAAGCAGTAGGACAGTCTGAATGTGTGTTTCAGGTTATAAAGCAGTAGGACAGTCTGAATGTGCGTTTCAGGTTATAAAGCAGTAGGACAGTCTGAGTGTGTGTTTCAGGTTATAAAGCAGTAGGACAGTCTGAATGTGTGTTTCAGGTTATAAAGCAGTAGGACAGTCTGAATGTGTGTTTCAGGTTATAAAGCAGTAGGACCGTCTGAATGTGTGTTTCAGGTTATAAAGCAGTAGGACAGTCTGAATGTGTGTTTCAGGTTATAAAGCAGTAGGACCGTCTGAATGTGTGTTTCAGGTTATAAAGCAGTAGGACAGTCTGAATGTGTGTTTCAGGTTATAAAGCAGTAGGACCGTCTGAATGTGTGTTTCAGGTTATAAAGCAGTAGGACAGTCTGAATGTGTGTTTCAGGTTATAAAGCAGTAGGACAGTCTGAATGTGTGTTTCAGGTTATAAAGCAGTAGGACAGTCTGAATGTGTGTTTCAGGTTATAAAGCAGTAGGACAGTCTGAGTGTGTGTTTCAGGTTATAAAGCAGTAGGACAGTCTGAGTGTGTGTTTCAGGTTATAAAGCAGTAGGACAGTCTGAATGTGTGTTTCAGGTTATAAAGCAGTAGGACAGTCTGAATGTGTGTTTCAGGTTATAAAGCAGTAGGACAGTCTGAATGTGTGTTTCAGGTTATAAAGCAGTAGGACAGTCTGAATGTGTGTTTCAGGTTATAAAGCAGTAGGACAATCTGAGTGTGTGTTTCAGGTTATAAAGCAGTAGGACAGTCTGAGTGTGTGTTTCAGGTTATAAAGCAGTAGGACAGTCTGAGTGTGTGTTTCAGGTTATAAAGCAGTAGGACATTCTGAATGTGTGTGTGTGTCAGAGTGATTTACTTGTTGTGGGTCCAGAACTCTGTCCCAAATGTGGAGCTGGCTGAGGGACCCCACGAAGGACTCCACCGGGTTAAAGCCCTCGCCCCTCTGGTCCTGGTCCTGGCCCAGCACCAATGCCCCTCCACCTGCAAGGCAGGGTCAAGGTTCAGAGGTTAACCACTAGTCTTTGAGTTCTATGAAATCTGCCTAAAAGATGTCAAAACCTCATTGCTATTACTTCATTAAGACCCGCAAAATAGCATCATTCTACTTTTTGATTTGCAACACTTTGCCACACTTAGATACTATTAAGCAGCAGACTATGAGGACTCAATGAGGTACTAAGATGATACAGTAGAATGAGCAGGCTGAGGATAGCACTACACCTGGGATGGTGCTGCCCACTGACAGGCCTTTCCCTCCGTCTGAGGGGTTTCCGTTGATATAGACCCTCCAGTCACCGTCCCAGCTTCGCCATGACACCCCAATGTGGTGCCACTGACCCGTGTTAACCGCCGGGCAATCTGTGATCCGCTCCTTACCATTGATGTATAGGACCCACCTGGGCAGGGGGAGGAGGGGGAAAGAGAGAGAGAGAGAGAGAGAGAGAGAGAGAGAGAGAGAGAGAGAGAGAGAGAGAGAGAGAGAGAGAGAGAGAGAGAGAGAGAGAGAGAGAGAGAGAGAGAGAGAGAGAATGAGAGAAAGCATTTTGTGTGGACTAGATTAACAACTAGTTCCAAAAACAGAAATAAACAAATATCCATCCTAGTCACTCTCCCTAGTCGTGCATGAAAACGTATGTTCCCCTGTATGTGTGTGTCAGTACTGACCCGTTGTAGTCTATGAGCAGGAAGGCGTTGTCACTTTCCTCCACGGCGTAGGAGATGGGCGTGCCGTAGTTGGTGGTGTCTGATGACCTCATCCAGAACGTACACGTGATCTCCGTCAGCGCAGGCATCACCCCGTCCATCATTACATAACCATGGATACCTGACACCTCAAAATCCAGGTTGAATGAGGTCGACATCTCTGAAAGGAAGAGAATGTTTAGGCCGTAAATGAGTGAAATAAACATTACAATTATTATGAAAAAGTTTTAGGTGCAAATAGAAGAGCAGTTTCCAGGTCATTGAGGTTAGAAGGAGAAAAAGTGTTTAGGGACAGAAATGATGTGTGTATGAAAATTGATTTTTAAGTAAAGGAGCAGTTGCTGATTCATATTAAATAGATATTGATCCAGGAAAAAGGACCAGACCAGTCCATTAGGCTGTGAAATCAAACTTTAAGAAAGCAATTTCCTTCGATTAGACAACCAGACGTTCGGCACCAATGCCTCCAATGAGTAGTGAAACCTCACATTTACTTTCTGTTGAATCATTTCAGTAAGAAAAATAAACCACTCCTGGTTGAGCAACAGACTCGTTGGTTCCAGCAATAGCTTTTTTATTTATTTGTACTTATTATTTTAATAACTTCAAATTGTACCAACATTTATACACTCATCCTCCTCTCTCTACCCCTCCTCCACTCATGTCCCTCTCTCTACCCCTCCTCCACTCATCCCCCTCCACTCATCCCCCTCTCTCTACCCCTCCTCCACTCACCCCCCTCTCTCTACCCCTCCTCCACTCATGTCCCTCTCTCTGCTCCTCCTCCACTCATCCCCCTCCACTCATCCTCCTCTCTCTACCCCTCCTCCACTCATGTCCCTCTCGCTGCTCCTCCTCCACTCATGCCCTTCTCTCGACCCCTCCTCCACTCATCCCCCTCCACTCATCCCCCTCTCTCTACCCCTCCTCCACTCATCCCCCTCTCTCTACCCCTCCTCCACTCATCCCCCTCTCTCTACCCCTTCTCCACTCATCCCCCTCTCTCTACTCCTCCTCCACTCATGCCCCTCTCTCTACCCCTTCTCCACTCATCCCCCTCTCTCTACTCCTCCTCCACTCATGTCCCTCTCTCTACTCCTCCTCCACTCATCCCCCTCTCTCTACCCCTCCTCCACTCATCCCCCTCTCTCTACTCCTCCTCCACTCATCCCGCTCTCTCTACTCCTCCTCCACTCATCCCACTCTCTCTCCTCCTCCACTCATCCCCCTCTCTCTACTCCTCCACTCATCCCCCTCTCTCTACTCCTCCTCCATGGCGTCTATACCTGTCTCACACCTGCTTCCGTTGAACCCAGGAGGGCAGCGGCAGGTGTAGGAGCCCGGTCCGTCTATACAGGTGGCCCCGTTGATACAGAGGTTAGCCTGACACTCATCAACATCCACCTGGCACAGCCTGCCGCGGTAGCCCTCCACACACTGACACCTGCATACAGAGAGAGAAGACTGTCATATATACCTGTTCAGTGCACTTCATACACAATCATATTCTTTTAAGCCTTACAAATGCTGAATAACTGACTGAAGTCCCACCCATATTTCACTAAAATCTCAAGTTTGAAAACAATTCAATACATATTTTCCACATAAATAAAACATAAATATGCAAAAGATTATGTATAATAAAAAATAAATAAATAAAAGTACACCACTGCTTGGTTGGTTGACAGCAGTCGGCTGTTGTTCCTCCTTGTTACCTGAAGTTGTTGACCGCGTCTTGACATGTCCCTCCATTCAGACAGGGGGCGCTGTTACACTCATCCACGTTGACCTCACAACGGTAACCAGAGTAGCCCGGGAGGCAGGTGCAGGAGTACCCCCCCAGCAGGTCGTCACACACACCCCCGTTCAGACACGGACTGGACAGACACTCATCTATCTCCAGCTCACAACGAGAACCTAGAAGACAGAAAGGAAAAAGATCCGATTTATTTCTTTGTTTATTTCTCACGGACCATGCACAACATGCCATTGCATTGTGTCTTTGTGAGACGCAGAGTAGGTGAATGGATGACACATTCGAGTGTCTAGTTTGAGAAACAGATGCCTCACAAGTATATATATATATTGAGAGATATAGATAGAGATATACAAATATCGAATAATCCAAATATAGAACAATAGACAATATAATGATAACGCTACATCCGAGTTTAAATGTCCCTTGGTCCTACAGTATGTGACATCTTAAGAGTCAGAATGTCTTAATGTTCACATGGCTGGTTTGCCTATAAGCTACATATAACAAAGGTACAGCACTCTCTAACGCTGGTTGGCAGGGTGTTCCATAATCCAGCTGTCTGGCCAAATTTGGTGGAACTAAACTGAGGGGAGCAGTCCCCTCTGGTTGAAGCTGTTGTCGTATTGTTGATCATAAGGCAAAATATCATGTTTTTGATCATAACGCCTTATTGCGTGAGCACTGGAGAAATCAATTCATTCCATTGCTGGCATTGAATGTTTGCTGTATAAATTAAAACATTTTGTGGATGTTGCTCAAAAAATAGGTTTTGTAGGTTTTTCCTTTAGCAGTACAATATTTTTATTTGGCATATTATGATAATTATAGTTTTAAATTAAATAAATAATTTGCCATGTGATCATTTTACACGTTTTACCTTCTGCAGTAGTTGCATAAAATGTGGCATTGTGATTATTACAAATGCAAGGTTTAATTTAAATGTTTAAGGGGCTGCCTCTGCAGTATATTCATGCAATGTTCATGCAATAATGAATACAGGTAACTGAAGTGCCCAAGGAGTCTGGTAGGTAGGCGATGCAGAGTGATCCCACCTGTGAAGCCGTCAGCACAGCTGCAGGTGTACTGGTTGATCTCGTCCACACACACTCCCTCGTTCAGACAGGGGAAGGAGCTACACTCATTCACCTCTGCCTCGCACAAAGAACCTGGGACAGGACAGAACACCAGCAGTCAGTCACATATACACACATCTGCCATCAAATAGTACTAAATGCAGCCTTGTTGCCAGACAAAGGTTTTGGCAAAGGAGAAACAGAGTACAGCATCCAGGCTACTGAATGTCTGACAAATCCTCAAAGAAGATGTGTCTGTGTGGAGGACAGTGGACAGTCATGACGTGGAGGACAGTGGACAGTCATGACGTGGAGGACAGTGGACAGTCATGATGTGGAGGACAGTGGACAGTCATGATGTGGAGGACAGTGGACAGTCATGATGTGGAGGACAGTGGACAGTCATGACGTGGAGGACAGTGGACAGTCATGATGTGGAGGACATTGGACAGTCATGATGTGGAAGACAGTGGACAGTCATGATGTGGAAGACAGTGGACAGTCATGATGTGGAGGACAGTGGACAGTCATGACGTGGAGGACAGTGGACAGTCATGACGTAGAGGACAGTGGACAGTCATGATGTGGAGGACAGTGGACAGTCATGATGTGGAAGACAGTGGACAGTCATGATGTGGAGGACAGTGGACAGTCATGATGTGGAGGACAGTGGACAGTCATGATGTGGAGGACAGTGGACAGTCATGATGTGGAAGACAGTGGACAGTCATGATGTGGAGGACAGTGGACAGTCATGATGTGGAGGACAGTAGACAGTTATGATATGGAGGACAGTGGACAGTCATGATGTGGAGGACAGTGGACAGTTATGATGTGGAGGACAGTGGACAGTCATGATGTGGAGGACAGTGGACAGTCATGATGTGGAGGACAGTGGACAGTCATGATGTGGAGGACAGTGGACAGTCATGATGTGGAGGACAGTGGACAGTTATGATATGGAGGACAGTGGACAGTCATGATGTGGAGGACAGTGGACAGTCATGATGTGGAGGACAGTGGACAGTCATGATGTGGAAGACAGTGGACAGTCATGACGTGGAGGACAATGGACAGTCATGATGTGGAGGACAGTGGACAGTCATGATGTGGAGGACAGTGGACAGTCATGATGTGGAGGACAGTGGACAGTCATGATGTGGAGGACAGTGGACAGTCATGATGTGGAAGACAGTGGACAGTCATGATGTGGAGAACAGTGGACAGTCATGACGTGGAAGACAGTGCACAGTCATGATGTGGAGGACAGTGGACAGTCATGATGTGGAGGACAGTGGACAGTCATGATGTGGAGGACAGTGGACAGTCATGATGTGGAGGACAGTGGACAGTCATGATGTGGAGGACAGTGGACAGTCATGATGTGGAGGACAGTGGACAGTCATGATGTGGAGGACAGTGGACAGTCATGATGTGGAGGACAGTGGACAGTTATGATATGGAGGACAGTGGACAGTCATGATGTGGAGGACAGTGGACAGTCATGATGTGGAAGACAGTGGACAGTCATGACGTGGAGGACAGTGGACAGTCATGATGTGGAGGACAGTGGACAGTCATGATGTGGAAGACAGTGGACAGTTATGATATGGAGGACAGTGGACAGTCATGATGTGGAGGACAGTGGACAGTCATGATGTGGAGGACAGTGGACAGTCATGATGTGGAGGACAGTGGACAGTCATGATGTGGAGGACAGTGGACAGTCATGATGTGGAGGACAGTGGACAGGCATGATGTGGAAGACAGTGGACAGTCATGATGTGGAGGACAGTGGACAGTCATGATGTGGAGGACAGTGGACAGTCATGATGTGGAGGACAGTGGACAGTTATGATATGGAGGACAGTGGACAGTCATGATGTGGAGGACAGTGGACAGTCATGATGTGGAGGACAGTGGACAGTCATGATGTGGAGGACAGTGGACAGTCATGATGTGGAGGACAGTGGACAGGCATGATGTGGAGGACAGTGGACAGTCATGATGTGGAGGACAATGTGTAGTTGTTGTGACGTCTCCATACCTACAAAGCCAGGTCTACACTGACAGAGGAAGTCTCCCATGCCGTCCTTACAGAGACCGTCATTCTGACAGGGTGCCGAGTCACACTCATCTATGTCACTCTCACACTTAGCCCCTGAGAGAGAAACACATTGTCACAGTCATATAAGACAACTAACCAATTGCCCGAGGGGATGTGATATATGGACACAGCCCTTAGCCGTGCTATATTGGCCATATATCACAAACCCCTGTGGTGCCTTATTAGTATTATAAACTGGTTACCAAGGTTATTGGAGCAGTAAAAATAGAAGTTTGTTATACCCGTGGTATACGGTGTGATATACCACGGCTGTCAGCCAATCAGCATTCAGTGCTCGAACCACCCAGTTTATAACTAATAATAACTTCTCATTGCTCTAATGGTCATTGTTTGACTGAAAGCTTAAGTGGGTGTGTAACCGGTGTGATATGGCTAGCTGGTTAGCGGTGTTTTAATCGGTGATGTGACTTGCTCTAAGACCTTAAAGTAGTTGTTTCCCTTGCCCTGCAAGGACCTTGGCTTTTGTGACATCATAGGTAACGGTGCTTCGAGGGTGACTGTTGTTGATGAGTGCAGAGAGTCCCTGATTCATGCCCAGGTTGGGGCGAGGAGAGGGACGGAAGAACACTGTTACATGTGGAAGTTCTCTTTTCATTCCATTCATAACTGTTTCAGTTTACCTGTGAAACCAGGTAGACAGGTGCACACGTATCCCGCCCCCACCTCCTCACACGTGCCCCTGTTCTGACACGGATTCAGGAAACACTCATGGAACACCTGAGGAGATACAGGTACAGTCATGTGGTTGTGAGTTATGGTTATGAGTGTGGAGTGTGATCACTTCAGGAGGAAGAGAGCATTTCATTCTCACATTCCGTACTCATCATACTCATAAGCATTACTGATTACAACTCATCATCCCCAGTGCAGTCTAGTCTAAGAGAACTTCTCTGGGGACCTTTGTTTAGTTCCCTGTAAGTTACCAGGACGTCATTGAGGACCATGTCAGGTCCTTTTGGGATGTTTTAAGGACTTTTATTTTACTAGTCCTTAGACAACACGTGATGATGTTTTTAGGACGTTCTTGGGATGTTGTGTCATGGCCCCCTGAATGTTTTGTCCAGTTACCGGTTTGTCCCAGGAACGTCCCAGAGGAAGTTCTTGGGACATTGTGTCATGGTCCCCTGAATGTTTTGTCTAGTTACCGGTTTGTCCCAGGAACGTCCCAGAGGAAGTTCTTGGGACGTTGTGTCATGGCCCCCTGAATGTTTTGTCTAGTTACCGGTTTGTCCCAGGAACGTCCCAGAGGAAGTTCTTGGGGCGTTGTGTCATGGTCCCCTGGAGGTTTTGTCTACCTCCCGGTTTGACCCAGGATGTCCCCGAGGACGTTTTTAGCACGTTCTTGGGACATTGTATCATGGTCCCCTGAAGGTCCCCTGAACATTCTTGTGTCATGGTCCCCTAGAGATTTTTGTCAGGGGATGGTCGCAGGTGTCCCAAACAAGTTAAGTAAAGTGATGAAATGGTTCGGGTGTTTTAAGGTAAGTGGTACGCTGTCCAGCTAAAATAGGATAAAAATCTTTAATCAGTGACAATATGATTACATTTGGCATGATTACTTAGTACTGACTTTTCAATATGACCCAACCTGTGATTTCTGCTGCTGTACCACAAAGTCTGTAGCTTTCTCTGAAGTCTTCTACACATTCAGTACGTATAATACAAATGTGCACTTAACAAAAGAGTGCTATCTCAAATCAAATTTTATTTGTCACATGTTGCTAATACAACAGGTGTAGAATTTACTGTGAAATGCTAACTTAGCAGCCCAACGATGCAGTTTTAAGAAAATAAGTGTTAAGAAAATATTTATGAAATAAACGAAAGTAAAAAAAGAAACACAATAAAATAACAATAACGAGGTATATACAAGGCGATACCGGTACCGAGTCAATGTGCGGGGCTACAGGTTAGTAAAGGTAATTGAGGTAATATGTACATGTGAAGTGCATTCAGAAAGTATTCAGACCCCTTGACTTTTTCCACATTTTGTTACATTACAGCCTTATTCTAAAATTGATTAAATTATTTTTTCCCTTATCAATCTACTACACACAATATCACTTAATGAAAAGCGAAAACATATTTTTGGAAATTTTTGCAAATTCATGACAAATAAAAAAAGAAATACCATATTTAAATATGTTTTCGGACCATAGGTACTGAATGTGTAGAAGACAAATTTTCTATGAGCCTCGAAATTGAGCTCAGGTGCATCCTGTTTACATTGATCCTCCTTGAGATGTTTCTACAACTTGATTGGAGTCCACCTGTGGTAAATTCAATTGATTGGACATGACTTGGAAAGGCACACATCTGTCTATATAAGGCCCTACATTTGACAGTGCAAAAACTAAGCCATGAGGTCGAATGAACTGTCCGTAGAGCTCCGAGACAGGATTGTGTCGAGGCACAGATCTGGGCAAGGGTAACAAAAAAGACTCTCAGGCCAATCAGGCCTTTATGGTAGAGTGGGCACACGGAAGCCACTCCTCAGTAAAAGGCACATGACAGCCCGCTTGGAGTTTGCCAAAAGGCACCTAAAGGACTCTCAGTCCATTAGAAACAAGATTCTCTGGTCTGATGAAACCAAGATTGAACACTTTGGCCTGAATGCTAAATGCCTCGTCTAGAGAAAAACAAAAGAGTGCCAGCATGGTGGTGGCAGCATCATGCTGTGGGGATTTTTTTCAGCGGCAGGAACTGGGAGACTTGTCAGGATTAAGGGAAAGGTAAACGGAGCAAAGAACAGAGAGATCCTTGATGAAAACCTGCTCCAGAGCGCTCAGGACCTCAGACTAGGGCAAATGTTCACCTTCCAACAGGACAACAACCCTCAAGACACACAGCGAAGACAACGCAGGAGCGGCATCGGGACAAGTGACTGAATGTCCTTGAGTGGCCCAGCCAGAGCCCGGACTTGAACCCGATAGAAAATCTCTGGAGAGACCTGAAAATAGCTGTGCAGCGACCCTCCCCATCTAACCTGGCAGAGCTTGAGAGGATCTGCAGAGAAGAATGGGAGAAGCTCCCAAAATACAGGTGTGCCAGGCTTGTAGCGTCAAACCCAAGAAGACTCAAGGCTGTTATCGCTGTCAAAGATGCTTCAACAAAGTACTGAGTAAAGGATCTGAATACTTAAGTAAATGTGATATTTCAGTTTTTTTTAAATGTATAAATCTGTACAATTTCTAAAAACCTGTTTTTGCTTTGTCCTTATGGGGCATTGTGTGTAGATTGATGAGCAAAAAAAAAAAAAGTAATATATTTTAGAATAAGGCTGTAACGTAACAAAATGTGTAAAAAAATTCAAGGGGTCTGAATACTTTCTGAATGCAGTGTAGATAGGGGCAAAATGACTATGCATTGATAATAAACAGTGAGTAGCAGCAGTATAATAAAAGGGGGGTCAATGCAAATAGTCCAGGTAGCCATTTGATTAATTGTCCAGCAGTCTTATGGCTTGTGGGTAGAAGCTGTTAAGGAGCCTTTTGGACCTCAACTTGGGGCTCCGGTACTACTTGCCGTGCGGTAGCAGAGAGAACAGTCTATGACTTGGGTGGCTGGAGTTTCTGACCATTTTTAGTATAGAGGTCCTGGATGGCAGGAAGCTTGGCCCCAGTGCCTTACGGTCAGATGCCGAGCAGTTGCCATACCAGGCGATGATACAACCGGTCAGTATACTCTCGATGGTGAAGCTGTAGAACTTTTTGAGGATCTGGGGACCCATGACAAATCTTTTCAGTCTCCTGAGGGGGAATAGTGGTTGTTGTGCCCTCTTCACGACTGTCTTGGTGTGTTCGGACCATAATAGTTGGTCATGTGGTCACCAAGGAACTTGAAGCTCTCAACCTGCACTGCTATTCTCTGATTTATTTAATTGACTTATTTCAGTAATTTGAGGGTTTTCAGAATAGTTGTCTAATGCTGGTGGGGCATATTATTCTGTTTTAATGTTACTCCGGAATTTCAGTGTATTTCAGAGCTGAGGTTTACTTTGAAGTGCAAAGTGTAGGAATAGGCCTACAGGTGAAATCCGTCAGGAGAGGACACGTTAAATAATAATGACTGTATGAATAAACATACACAATGTAATTATGTGTGCCAAATATTTAAGTTCCAAAACACTGTTGAGGAAGAACTTGTTCCAACGATCGGGCAGAGCTTGTTTTTAAGAGTTTATCCAAGCAATTGCAAGGAAGTTAACTCTCCTGAAATTTCCCGGGGAGGAACTTGATTATTTACAAATCACACAGTCTTTATTTACTTCACCTACACAGAGCTGTTTACCCCTCCAAGGGGGAGGCAAACTTACAAAAGAGATAAGGGGTAATTGGCTCCACTTCCTTAGAAAAATAATAAAAACAAGAACCAGTTCTAACCAGTTCTCACAGCCTATGTGTCTAAGATAGGGGATGATTGATAAGACCTTTAGAGCCTAAACAGACAACGGAAGATTTCAGCCTGGCTGGCTGTTAGTGTCTCAGAGATAAGGAGACAGTAGTAAATCACTCCTCTGTGTGGTACTGTATGTAAAGAGGTTACTGGACAGCTGTGGAAAACGATCAGTTGAATACTATTATTCAACTCAAGCATTTATTAAGCATTAGACTTTGCTCCAACAATCCTAAAAGTACTTTTTGTGGGTGGGTGTCCCTAGCATTGCCAAAAGACAAAGAGCTGTGACAGGATCAGTGGTTCACCAATCAGGGCTTTAGCAACAGTAACAAGGGGAGATGTGTAGTGAAACTAGGGTGCGCGTTCCCTGGGTAAAAAATGTTTTGGAGGAGGAGAACATTTCTTTGCGACCATCAGGTGACGTCTCCGGGACAAACTGGGTATTAGACAAAAACCTCCAGGGGACCATGACACAACATCCTGGCCACTTTAGGCGACCATTTCGTGACGTCCCAGGGACGTCCTAGTGACTCATTATTGTTTGCAGGGTAACCCCTTGAGGTCTCTTGAGGACATGGGTCAGTAAGTCAGTCAGTCTCACCTGGCTGCTAGCCTGGTAGTCCTGGGATACCACCACCTCTGGGGCTGATGTCACACTCTCCTCCTTGGGCAGGAAACTAGAGCCAAAACCTGACAGAGGGGAGGGAGAGAGGGAGAAAGGGAGAAAGGGAGTGAAGGATGGGGAGTGAGAGGGGGGGGGGCAGAGAAGAGGAGAGAGATGGAGAGAAAGACAGAGAGAGAGAGAGAGAGACAGAGAGAGAGAGAGAGAGAGAGAGAGACAGAGACAGAGACAGAGAGACAGAGAGAGAGAGAGAGAGGACGAGGAGAGAGAAAGAAAGAAAGAAAGAAAGAAAGAAAGAAAAGGTTTCATTAAGCTCATATTTATTCTACCAGCCACAGTTGGTTCTCATACTTAAGGCCTTTGTTTTGTAGAGTATTTCATTCCCCAGTAGTCACATGTCTAATACATTTCCATTCATTCCTGAGCCTTTATCAGAATCCCTTTTCCATTCAGTGGCCCAGTCTCAAACAATGTTGTATGTCTACAGTCTCAAATAATGCCCTGTTACCAGTCGAGTGTCATTTTGACCAGAGCCATGTGTCTGTAGTCCTATGAGGAATATAATGGCATTACAGATGCAGACTCAGGTCAAAGGTTGGGCACTATAGGGGAAAAGGTGTCAGGAATAAACTATAATTCAGTTCAAACTTGATTTTCACAAGAGGAACATTTGGCTGCATATATACTGTATAAGCAATAAGGAATATGAAGTAATTAAGTAAATAAACTCAGCCAGTGTAGTGTAACAGAAGGGTGTGATGTGAAACTCATCCAGTGTAGTGTAACAGTAGGGTGTGATGTGAAACTCAGCCAGTGTAGTGTAACAGTAGGGTGTGATGTGAAACTCAGCCAGTGTAGTGTAACAGTAGGGTGTGATGTGAAACTCATCCAGTGTAGTGTAACAGTAGGGTGTGATGTGAAACTCAGCCAGTGTAGTGTAACAGTAGGGTGTGATGTGAAACTCAGCCAGTGTAGTGTAACAGTAGGGTGTGATGTGAAACTCAGCCAGTGTAGTGTAACAATAGGGTGTGATGTGAAACTCAGCCAGTGTAGTGTAACAGTAGGGTGTGATGTGAAACTCAGCCAGTGTAGTGTAACAGTAGGGTGTGATGTGAAACTCAGCCAGTGTAGTGTAACAGTAGGGTGTGATGTGAAACTCAGCCAGTGTAGTGTAACAGTAGGGTGTGATGTGAAACTCAGCCAGCGTAGTGTAACAGTAGGGTGTGATGTGAAACTCAGCCAGTGTAGTGTAACAGTAGGGTGTGATGTGAAGCTCAGCCAGTGTAGTGTAACAGTAGGGTGTGATGTGAAACTCAGCCAGTGTAGTGTAACAGTAGGGTGTGATGTGAAACTCAGCCAGTGTAGTGTAACAGTAGGGTGTGATGTGAAACTCAGCCAGTGTAGTGTAACAGAAGGGTGTGATGTGAAACTCAGCCAGTGTAGTGTAACAGTAGGGTGTGATGTGAAACTCAGCCAGTGTAGTGTAACAGTAGGGTGTGATGTGAAACTCAGCCAGTGTAGTGTAACAGTAGGGTGTGATGTGAAACTCAGCCAGTGTAGTGTAACAGTAGGGTGTGATGTGAAACTCAGCCAGTGTAGTGTAACAGTAGGGTGTGATGTGAAACTCAGCCAGTGTAGTGTAACAGTAGGGTGTGATGTGAAGCTCAGCCAGTGTAGTGTAACAGTAGGGCGTGATGTGAAACTCAGCCAGTGTAGTGTAACAGTAGGGTGTGATGTGAATCTCAGCCAGTGTAGTGTAACAGTAGGGTGTGATGTGAAGCTCAGCCAGTGTAGTGTAACAGTAGGGTGTGATGTGAAGCTCAGCCAGTGTAGTGTAACAGTAGGGTGTGATGTGAAACTCAGCCAGTGTAGTGTAACAGTAGGGTGTGATGTGAAACTCAGCCAGTGTAGTGTAACAGTAGGGTGGGATGTGAAACTCAGCCAGTGTAGTGTAACAGTAGGGTGTGATGTGAAACTCAGCCAGTGTAGTGTAACAGTAGGGTGTGATGTGAAGCTCAGCCAGTGTAGTGTAACAGTAGGGTGTGATGTGAAACTCAGCCAGTGTAGTGTAACAGTAGGGTGTGATGTGAAACTCAGCCAGTGTAGTGTAACAGTAGGGTGTGATGTGAAACTCAGCCAGTGTAGTGTAACAGTAGGGTGTGATGTGAAACTCAGCCAGTGTAGTGTAACAGTAGGGTGTGATGTGAAGCTCAGCCAGTGTAGTGTAACAGTAGGGTGTGATGTGAAACTCAGCCAGTGTAGTGTGACAGTAGGGTGTGATGTGAAACTCAGCCAGTGTAGTGTAACAGTAGGGTGTGATGTGAAGCTCAGCCAGTGTAGTGTAACAGTAGGGTGTGATGTGAAACTCAGCCAGTGTAGTGTAACAGTAGGGTGTGCTGTGAAACTCAGCCAGTGTAGTGTAACAGTAGGGTGTGATGTGAAACTCAGCCAGTGTAGTGTAACAGTAGGGTGTGATGTGAAGCTCAGCCAGTGTAGTGTAACAGTAGGGTGTGATGTGAAACTCAGCCAGTGTAGTGTAACAGTAGGGTGTGATGTGAAACTCAGCCAGTGTAGTGTAACAGTAGGGTGTGATGTGAAACTCAGCCAGTGTAGTGTAACAGTAGGGTGTGATGTGAAACTCAGCCAGTGTAGTGTAACAGTAGGGTGTGCTGTGAAACTCAGCCAGTGTAGTGTAACAGAAGGGTGTGATGTGAAACTCAGCCAGTGTAGTGTAACAGTAGGGTGTGATGTGAAGCTCAGCCAGTGTAGTGTAACAGTAGGGTGTGATGTGAAACTCAGCCAGTGTAGTGTAACAGTAGGGTGTGATGTGAAACTCAGCCAGTGTAGTGTAACAGTAGGGTGTGATGTGAAACTCAGCCAGTGTAGTGTAACAGTAGGGTGTGATGTGAAACTCAGCCAGTGTAGTGTAACAGTAGGGTGTGATGTGAAACTCAGCCAGTGTAGTGTAACAGTAGGGTGTGATGTGAAACTCAGCCAGTGTAGTGTAACAGTAGGGTGTGCTGTGAAACTCAGCCAGTGTAGTGTAACAGTAGGGTGTGATATGAAGCTCAGCCAGTGTAGTGTAACAGTAGGGTGTGATGTGAAACTCAGCCAGTGTAGTGTAACAGTAGGGTGTGATGTGAAGCTCACCCAGTGTAGTGTAACAGTAGGGTGTGATGTGAAGCTCAGCCAGTGTAGTGTAACAGTAGGGTGTGATGTGAAGCTCAGCCAGTGTAGTGTAACAGTAGGGTGTGATGTGAAACTCATCCAGTGTAGTGTAACAGAAGGGTGTGATGTGAAACTCAGCCAGTGTAGTGTAACAGTAGGGTGTGATGTGAAGCTCAGCCAGTGTAGTGTAACAGTAGGGTGTGATGTGAAACTCAGCCAGTGTAGTGTAACAGTAGGGTGTGATGTGAAACTCAGCCAGTGTAGTGTAACAGTAGGGTGTGATGTGAAACTCAGCCAGTGTAGTGTAACAGTAGGGTGTGATGTGAAGCTCAGCCAGTGTAGTGTAACAGTAGGGTGTGATGTGAAACTCAGCCAGTGTAGTGTAACAGTAGGGTGTGATGTGAAACTCAGCCAGTGTAGTGTAACAGTAGGGTGTGATGTGAAACTCAGCCAGTGTAGTGTAACAGTAGGGTGTGATGTGAAGCTCAGCCAGTGTAGTGTAACAGTAGGGTGTGATGTGAAACTCAGCCAGTGTAGTGTAACAGTAGGGTGTGATGTGATACTCAGCCAGTGTAGTGTAACAGTAGGGTGTGATGTGAAACTCAGCCAGTGTAGTGTAACAGTAGGGTGTGATGTGAAACTCAGCCAGTGTAGTGTAACAGTAGGGTGTGATGTGAAGCTCAGCCAGTGAAGTGTAACAGTAGGGTGTGATGTGAAACTCAGCCAGTGTAGTGTAACAGTAGGGTGTGATGTGAAACTCAGCCAGTGTAGTGTAACAGTAGGGTGTGATGTGAAGCTCAGCCAGTGTAGTGTAACAGTAGGGTGTGATGTGAAACTCAGCCAGTGTAGTGTAACAGTAGGGTGTGATGTGAAACTCAGCCAGTGTAGTGTAACAGTAGGGTGTGATGTGAAACTCAGCCAGTGTAGTGTAACAGTAGGGTGTGATGTGAAGCTCAGCCAGTGTAGTGTAACAGTAGGGTGTGCTGTGAAACTCAGCCAGTGTAGTGTAACAGTAGGGTGTGATATGAAGCTCAGCCAGTGTAGTGTAACAGTAGGGTGTGATGTGAAACTCAGCCAGTGTAGTGTAACAGTAGGGTGTGATATGAAGCTCAGCCAGTGTAGTGTAACAGTAGGGTGTGATGTGAAGCTCAGCCAGTGTAGTGTAACAGTAGGGTGTGATGTGAAACTCAGCCAGTGTAGTGTAACAGTAGGGTGTGATGTGAAACTCAGCCAGTGTAGTGTAACAGTAGGGTGTGCTGTGAAACTCAGCCAGTGTAGTGTAACAGTAGGGTGTGATATGAAGCTCAGCCAGTGTAGTGTAACAGTAGGGTGTGATGTGAAACTCAGCCAGTGTAGTGTAACAGTAGGGTGTGATGTGAAACTCAGCCAGTGTAGTGTAACAGTAGGGTGTGATGTGAAGCTCAGCCAGTGTAGTGTAACAGTAGGGTGTGATGTGAAACTCAGCCAGTGTAGTGTAACAGTAGGGTGTGATGTGATACTCAGCCAGTGTAGTGTAACAGTAGGGTGTGATGTGAAACTCAGCCAGTGTAGTGTAACAGTAGGGTGTGATGTGAAACTCAGCCAGTGTAGTGTAACAGTAGGGTGTGATGTGAAGCTCAGCCAGTGTAGTGTAACAGTAGGGTGTGATGTGAAACTCAGCCAGTGTAGTGTAACAGTAGGGTGTGATGTGAAACTCAGCCAGTGTAGTGTAACAGTAGGGTGTGATGTGAAACTCAGCCAGTGTAGTGTAACAGTAGGGTGTGATGTGAAGCTCAGCCAGTGTAGTGTAACAGTAGGGTGTGATGTGAAACTCAGCCAGTGTAGTGTAACAGTAGGGTGTGATGTGAAACTCAGCCAGTGTAGTGTAACAGTAGGGTGTGATGTGAAGCTCAGCCAGTGTAGTGTAACAGTAGGGTGTGATGTGAAGCTCAGCCAGTGTAGTGTAACAGTAGGGTGTGATGTGAAACTCAGCCAGTAAAGTGTAACAGTAGGGTGTGATGTGAAACTCAGCCAGTGTAGTGTAACAGTAGGGTGGGATGTGAAACTCAGCCAGTGTAGTGTAACAGTAGGGTGTGATGTGAAACTCAGCCAGTGTAGTGTAACAGTAGGGTGTGATGTGAAGCTCAGCCAGTGTAGTGTAACAGTAGGGTGTGATGTGAAACTCAGCCAGTGTAGTGTAACAGTAGGGTGTGATGTGAAGCTCAGCCAGTGAAGTGTAACAGTAGGGTGTGATGTGAAACTCAGCCAGTGTAGTGTAACAGTAGGGTGTGATGTGAAACTCAGCCAGTGTAGTGTAACAATAGGGTGTGATGTGAAGCTCAGCCAGTGTAGTGTAACAGTAGGGTGTGATGTGAAACTCAGCCAGTGTAGTGTAACAGTAGGGTGTGATGTGAAACTCAGCCAGTGTAGTGTAACAGTAGGGTGTGATGTGAAACTCAGCCAGTGTAGTGTAACAGTAGGGTGTGATGTGAAGCTCAGCCAGTGTAGTGTAACAGTAGGGTGTGCTATGAAACTCAGCCAGTGTAGTGTAACAGTAGGGTGTGATATGAAGCTCAGCCAGTGTAGTGTAACAGTAGGGTGTGATGTGAAACTCAGCCAGTGTAGTGTAACAGTAGGGTGTGATGTGAAGCTCAGCCAGTGTAGTGTAACAGTAGGGTGTGATGTGAAGCTCAGCCAGTGTAGTGTAACAGTAGGGTGTGATGTGAAACTCAGCCAGTGTAGTGTAACAGTAGGGTGTGATGTGAAACTCAGCCAGTGTAGTGTAACAGTAGGGTGTGCTGTGAAACTCAGCCAGTGTAGTGTAACAGTAGGGTGTGATATGAAGCTCAGCCAGTGTAGTGTAACAGTAGGGTGTGATGTGAAACTCAGCCAGTGTAGTGTAACAGTAGGGTGTGATGTGAAACTCAGCCAGTGTAGTGTAACAGTAGGGTGTGATGTGAAGCTCAGCCAGTGTAGTGTAACAGTAGGGTGTGATGTGAAACTCAGCCAGTGTCGTGTAACAGTAGGGTGTGATGTGATACTCAGCCAGTGTAGTGTAACAGTAGGGTGTGATGTGAAACTCAGCCAGTGTAGTGTAACAGTAGGGTGTGATGTGAAACTCAGCCAGTGTAGTGTAACAGTAGGGTGTGATGTGAAACTCAGCCAGTGTAGTGTAACAGTAGGGTGTGATGTGAAACTCAGCCAGTGTAGTGTAACAGTAGGGTGTGCTGTGAAACTCAGCCAGTGTAGTGTAACAGTAGGGTGTGATATGAAGCTCAGCCAGTGTAGTGTAACAGTAGGGTGTGATGTGAAACTCAGCCAGTGTAGTGTAACAGTAGGGTGTGATGTGAAACTCAGCCAGTGTAGTGTAACAGTAGGGTGTGATGTGAAACTCAGCCAGTGTAGTGTAACAGTAGGGTGTGATGTGAAACTCAGCCAGTGTAGTGTAACAGTAGGGTGTGATGTGAAGCTCAGCCAGTGTAGTGTAACAGTAGGGTGTGATGTGAAGCTCAGCCAGTGTAGTGTAACAGTAGGGTGTGATGTGAAACTCAGCCAGTAAAGTGTAACAGTAGGGTGTGATGTGAAACTCAGCCAGTGTAGTGTAACAGTAGGGTGGGATGTGAAACTCAGCCAGTGTAGTGTAACAGTAGGGTGTGATGTGAAACTCAGCCAGTGTAGTGTAACAGTAGGGTGTGATGTGAAGCTCAGCCAGTGTAGTGTAACAGTAGGGTGTGATGTGAAACTCAGCCAGTGTAGTGTAACAGTAGGGTGTGATGTGAAGCTCAGCCAGTGAAGTGTAACAGTAGGGTGTGATGTGAAACTCAGCCAGTGTAGTGTAACAGTAGGGTGTGATGTGAAACTCAGCCAGTGTAGTGTAACAATAGGGTGTGATGTGAAGCTCAGCCAGTGTAGTGTAACAGTAGGGTGTGATGTGAAACTCAGCCAGTGTAGTGTAACAGTAGGGTGTGATGTGAAACTCAGCCAGTGTAGTGTAACAGTAGGGTGTGATGTGAAACTCAGCCAGTGTAGTGTAACAGTAGGGTGTGATGTGAAGCTCAGCCAGTGTAGTGTAACAGTAGGGTGTGCTATGAAACTCAGCCAGTGTAGTGTAACAGTAGGGTGTGATATGAAGCTCAGCCAGTGTAGTGTAACAGTAGGGTGTGATGTGAAACTCAGCCAGTGTAGTGTAACAGTAGGGTGTGATGTGAAGCTCAGCCAGTGTAGTGTAACAGTAGGGTGTGATGTGAAGCTCAGCCAGTGTAGTGTAACAGTAGGGTGTGATGTGAAACTCAGCCAGTGTAGTGTAACAGTAGGGTGTGATGTGAAACTCAGCCAGTGTAGTGTAACAGTAGGGTGTGCTGTGAAACTCAGCCAGTGTAGTGTAACAGTAGGGTGTGATATGAAGCTCAGCCAGTGTAGTGTAACAGTAGGGTGTGATGTGAAACTCAGCCAGTGTAGTGTAACAGTAGGGTGTGATGTGAAACTCAGCCAGTGTAGTGTAACAGTAGGGTGTGATGTGAAGCTCAGCCAGTGTAGTGTAACAGTAGGGTGTGATGTGAAACTCAGCCAGTGTCGTGTAACAGTAGGGTGTGATGTGATACTCAGCCAGTGTAGTGTAACAGTAGGGTGTGATGTGAAACTCAGCCAGTGTAGTGTAACAGTAGGGTGTGATGTGAAACTCAGCCAGTGTAGTGTAACAGTAGGGTGTGATGTGAAACTCAGCCAGTGTAGTGTAACAGTAGGGTGTGATGTGAAACTCAGCCAGTGTAGTGTAACAGTAGGGTGTGCTGTGAAACTCAGCCAGTGTAGTGTAACAGTAGGGTGTGATATGAAGCTCAGCCAGTGTAGTGTAACAGTAGGGTGTGATGTGAAACTCAGCCAGTGTAGTGTAACAGTAGGGTGTGATGTGAAACTCAGCCAGTGTAGTGTAACAGTAGGGTGTGATGTGAAGCTCAGCCAGTGTAGTGTAACAGTAGGGTGTGATGTGAAACTCAGCCAGTGTCGTGTAACAGTAGGGTGTGATGTGATACTCAGCCAGTGTAGTGTAACAGTAGGGTGTGATGTGAAACTCAGCCAGTGTAGTGTAACAGTAGGGTGTGATGTGAAACTCAGCCAGTGTAGTGTAACAGTAGGGTGTGATGTGAAGCTCAGCCAGTGTAGTGTAACAGTAGGGTGTGATGTGAAACTCAGCCAGTGTAGTGTAACAGTAGGGTGTGATGTGAAACTCAGCCAGTGTAGTGTAACAGTAGGGTGTGATGTGAAACTCAGCCAGTGTAGTGTAACAGTAGGGTGTGATGTGAAGCTCAGCCAGTGTAGTGTAACAGTAGGGTGTGATGTGAAACTCAGCCAGTGTAGTGTAACAGTAGGGTGTGATGTGAAACTCAGCCAGTGTAGTGTAACAGTAGGGTGTGATGTGAAGCTCAGCCAGTGTAGTGTAACAGTAGGGTGTGATGTGAAGCTCAGCCAGTGTAGTGTAACAGTAGGGTGTGATGTGAAACTCAGCCAGTAAAGTGTAACAGTAGGGTGTGATGTGAAACTCAGCCAGTGTAGTGTAACAGTAGGGTGGGATGTGAAACTCAGCCAGTGTAGTGTAACAGTAGGGTGTGATGTGAAACTCAGCCAGTGTAGTGTAACAGTAGGGTGTGATGTGAAGCTCAGCCAGTGTAGTGTAACAGTAGGGTGGGATGTGAAACTCAGCCAGTGTAGTGTAACAGTAGGGTGTGATGTGAAACTCAGCCAGTGTAGTGTAACAGTAGGGTGTGATGTGAAACTCAGCCAGTGTAGTGTAACAGTAGGGTGTGATGTGAAACTCAGCCAGTGTAGTGTAACAGTAGGGTGTGATGTGAAACTCAGCCAGTGTAGTGTAACAGTAGGGTGTGATGTGAAGCTCAGCCAGTGAAGTGTAACAGTAGGGTGTGATGTGAAACTCAGCCAGTGTAGTGTAACAGTAGGGTGTGATGTGAAACTCAGCCAGTGTAGTGTAACAGTAGGGTGTGATGTGAAGCTCAGCCAGTGTAGTGTAACAGTAGGGTGTGATGTGAAACTCAGCCAGTGTAGTGTAACAGTAGGGTGTGATGTGAAACTCAGCCAGTGTAGTGTAACAGTAGGGTGTGATGTGAAACTCAGCCAGTGTAGTGTAACAGTAGGGTGTGATGTGAAGCTCAGCCAGTGTAGTGTAACAGTAGGGTGTGATGTGAAACTCAGCCAGTGTAGTGTAACAGTAGGGTGTGATGTGAAACTCAGCCAGTGTAGTGTAACAGTAGGGTGTGATGTGAAACTCAGCCAGTGTAGTGTAACAGTAGGGTGTGCTGTGAAACTCAGCCAGTGTAGTGTAACAGTAGGGTGTGATATGAAGCTCAGCCAGTGTAGTGTAACAGTAGGGTGTGATGTGAAACTCAGCCAGTGTAGTGTAACAGTAGGGTGTGATGTGAAGCTCAGCCAGTGTAGTGTAACAGTAGGGTGTGATGTGAAGCTCAGCCAGTGTAGTGTAACAGTAGGGTGTGATGTGAAGCTCAGCCAGTGTAGTGTAACAGTAGGGTGTGATGTGAAACTCATCCAGTGTAGTGTAACAGTAGGGTGTGATGTGAAACTCAGCCAGTGTAGTGTAACAGTAGGGTGTGATGTGAAACTCATCCAGTGTAGTGTAACAGTAGGGTGTGATGTGAAGCTCAGCCAGTGTAGTGTAACAGTAGGGTGTGATGTGAAACTCAGCCAGTGTAGTGTAACAGTAGGGTGTGATGTGAAGCTCAGCCAGTGTAGTGTAACAGTAGAGTGTGATGTGAAACTCATCCAGTGTAGTGTAACAGTAGGGTGTGATGTGAAACTCAGCCAGTGTAGTGTAACAGTAGGGTGTGATGTGAATCTCAGCCAGTGTAGTGTAACAGTAGGGTGTGATGTGAAACTCAGCCAGTGTAGTGTAACAGTAGGGTGTGATGTGATACTCAGCCAGTGTAGTGTAACAGTAGGGTGTGATGTGAAACTCAGCCAGTGTAGTGTAACAGTAGGGTGTGATGTGAAACTCAGCCAGTGTAGTGTAACAGTAGGGTGTGATGTGAAGCTCAGCCAGTGTAGTGTAACAGTAGGGTGTGATGTGAAACTCAGCCAGTGTAGTGTAACAGTAGGGTGTGATGTGAAACTCAGCCAGTGTAGTGTAACAGTAGGGTGTGATGTGAAACTCAGCCAGTGTAGTGTAACAGTAGGGTGTGATGTGAAGCTCAGCCAGTGTAGTGTAACAGTAGGGTGTGATGTGAAACTCAGCCAGTGTTGTGTAACAGTAGGGTGTGATGTGAAACTCAGCCAGTGTAGTGTAACAGTAGGGTGTGATGTGAAGCTCAGCCAGTGTAGTGTAACAGTAGGGTGTGATGTGAAGCTCAGCCAGTGTAGTGTAACAGTAGGGTGTGATGTGAAACTCAGCCAGTAAAGTGTAACAGTAGGGTGTGATGTGAAACTCAGCCAGTGTAGTGTAACAGTAGGGTGGGATGTGAAACTCAGCCAGTGTAGTGTAACAGTAGGGTGTGATGTGAAACTCAGCCAGTGTAGTGTAACAGTAGGGTGTGATGTGAAGCTCAGCCAGTGTAGTGTAACAGTAGGGTGGGATGTGAAACTCAGCCAGTGTAGTGTAACAGTAGGGTGTGATGTGAAACTCAGCCAGTGTAGTGTAACAGTAGGGTGTGATGTGAAACTCAGCCAGTGTAGTGTAACAGTAGGGTGTGATGTGAAACTCAGCCAGTGTAGTGTAACAGTAGGGTGTGATGTGAAACTCAGCCAGTGTAGTGTAACAGTAGGGTGTGATGTGAAACTCAGCCAGTGTAGTGTAACAGTAGGGTGTGATGTGAAACTCAGCCAGTGTAGTGTAACAGTAGGGTGTGATGTGAAGCTCAGCCAGTGTAGTGTAACAGTAGGGTGTGATGTGAAACTCAGCCAGTGTAGTGTAACAGTAGGGTGTGATGTGAAACTCAGCCAATGTAGTGTAACAGTAGGGTGTGATGTGAAACTCAGCCAGTGTAGTGTAACAGTAGGGTGTGATGTGAAGCTCAGCCAGTGAAGTGTAACAGTAGGGTGTGATGTGAAACTCAGCCAGTGTAGTGTAACAGTACGGTGTGATGTGAAACTCAGCCAGTGTAGTGTAACAGTAGGGTGTGATGTGAAGCTCAGCCAGTGTAGTGTAACAGTAGGGTGTGATGTGAAACTCAGCCAGTGTAGTGTAACAGTAGGGTGTGATGTGAAACTCAGCCAGTGTAGTGTAACAGTAGGGTGTGATGTGAAACTCAGCCAGTGTAGTGTAACAGTAGGGTGTGATGTGAAGCTCAGCCAGTGTAGTGTAACAGTAGGGTGTGATGTGAAACTCAGCCAGTGTAGTGTAACAGTAGGGTGTGATGTGAAACTCAGCCAGTGTAGTGTAACAGTAGGGTGTGATGTGAAACTCAGCCAGTGTAGTGTAACAGTAGGGTGTGATGTGAAACTCAGCCAGTGTAGTGTAACAGTAGGGTGTGCTGTGAAACTCAGCCAGTGTAGTGTAACAGTAGGGTGTGATATGAAGCTCAGCCAGTGTAGTGTAACAGTAGGGTGTGATGTGAAACTCAGCCAGTGTAGTGTAACAGTAGGGTGTGATGTGAAACTCAGCCAGTGTAGTGTAACAGTAGGGTGTGATGTGAAGCTCAGCCAGTGTAGTGTAACAGTAGGGTGTGATGTGAAACTCAGCCAGTGTCGTGTAACAGTAGGGTGTGATGTGATACTCAGCCAGTGTAGTGTAACAGTAGGGTGTGATGTGAAACTCAGCCAGTGTAGTGTAACAGTAGGGTGTGATGTGAAACTCAGCCAGTGTAGTGTAACAGTAGGGTGTGATGTGAAACTCAGCCAGTGTAGTGTAACAGTAGGGTGTGATGTGAAACTCAGCCAGTGTAGTGTAACAGTAGGGTGTGCTGTGAAACTCAGCCAGTGTAGTGTAACAGTAGGGTGTGATATGAAGCTCAGCCAGTGTAGTGTAACAGTAGGGTGTGATGTGAAACTCAGCCAGTGTAGTGTAACAGTAGGGTGTGATGTGAAACTCAGCCAGTGTAGTGTAACAGTAGGGTGTGATGTGAAGCTCAGCCAGTGTAGTGTAACAGTAGGGTGTGATGTGAAACTCAGCCAGTGTCGTGTAACAGTAGGGTGTGATGTGATACTCAGCCAGTGTAGTGTAACAGTAGGGTGTGATGTGAAACTCAGCCAGTGTAGTGTAACAGTAGGGTGTGATGTGAAACTCAGCCAGTGTAGTGTAACAGTAGGGTGTGATGTGAAGCTCAGCCAGTGTAGTGTAACAGTAGGGTGTGATGTGAAACTCAGCCAGTGTAGTGTAACAGTAGGGTGTGATGTGAAACTCAGCCAGTGTAGTGTAACAGTAGGGTGTGATGTGAAACTCAGCCAGTGTAGTGTAACAGTAGGGTGTGATGTGAAGCTCAGCCAGTGTAGTGTAACAGTAGGGTGTGATGTGAAACTCAGCCAGTGTAGTGTAACAGTAGGGTGTGATGTGAAACTCAGCCAGTGTAGTGTAACAGTAGGGTGTGATGTGAAGCTCAGCCAGTGTAGTGTAACAGTAGGGTGTGATGTGAAACTCAGCCAGTAAAGTGTAACAGTAGGGTGTGATGTGAAGCTCAGCCAGTGAAGTGTAACAGTAGGGTGTGATGTGAAACTCAGCCAGTGTAGTGTAACAGTAGGGTGTGATGTGAAACTCAGCCAGTGTAGTGTAACAGTAGGGTGTGATGTGAAGCTCAGCCAGTGTAGTGTAACAGTAGGGTGTGATGTGAAACTCAGCCAGTGTAGTGTAACAGTAGGGTGTGATGTGAAACTCAGCCAGTGTAGTGTAACAGTAGGGTGTGATGTGAAACTCAGCCAGTGTAGTGTAACAGTAGGGTGTGATGTGAAGCTCAGCCAGTGTAGTGTAACAGTAGGGTGTGATGTGAAACTCAGCCAGTGTAGTGTAACAGTAGGGTGTGATGTGAAACTCAGCCAGTGTAGTGTAACAGTAGGGTGTGATGTGAAACTCAGCCAGTGTAGTGTAACAGTAGGGTGTGCTGTGAAACTCAGCCAGTGTAGTGTAACAGTAGGGTGTGATATGAAGCTCAGCCAGTGTAGTGTAACAGTAGGGTGTGATGTGAAACTCAGCCAGTGTAGTGTAACAGTAGGGTGTGATGTGAAGCTCAGCCAGTGTAGTGTAACAGTAGGGTGTGATGTGAAGCTCAGCCAGTGTAGTGTAACAGTAGGGTGTGATGTGAAGCTCAGCCAGTGTAGTGTAACAGTAGGGTGTGATGTGAAACTCATCCAGTGTAGTGTAACAGTAGGGTGTGATGTGAAACTCAGCCAGTGTAGTGTAACAGTAGGGTGTGATGTGAAACTCATCCAGTGTAGTGTAACAGTAGGGTGTGATGTGAAGCTCAGCCAGTGTAGTGTAACAGTAGGGTGTGATGTGAAACTCAGCCAGTGTAGTGTAACAGTAGGGTGTGATGTGAAGCTCAGCCAGTGTAGTGTAACAGTAGAGTGTGATGTGAAACTCATCCAGTGTAGTGTAACAGTAGGGTGTGATGTGAAACTCAGCCAGTGTAGTGTAACAGTAGGGTGTGATGTGAATCTCAGCCAGTGTAGTGTAACAGTAGGGTGTGATGTGAAACTCAGCCAGTGTAGTGTAACAGTAGGGTGTGATGTGATACTCAGCCAGTGTAGTGTAACAGTAGGGTGTGATGTGAAACTCAGCCAGTGTAGTGTAACAGTAGGGTGTGATGTGAAACTCAGCCAGTGTAGTGTAACAGTAGGGTGTGATGTGAAGCTCAGCCAGTGTAGTGTAACAGTAGGGTGTGATGTGAAACTCAGCCAGTGTAGTGTAACAGTAGGGTGTGATGTGAAACTCAGCCAGTGTAGTGTAACAGTAGGGTGTGATGTGAAACTCAGCCAGTGTAGTGTAACAGTAGGGTGTGATGTGAAGCTCAGCCAGTGTAGTGTAACAGTAGGGTGTGATGTGAAACTCAGCCAGTGTTGTGTAACAGTAGGGTGTGATGTGAAACTCAGCCAGTGTAGTGTAACAGTAGGGTGTGATGTGAAGCTCAGCCAGTGTAGTGTAACAGTAGGGTGTGATGTGAAGCTCAGCCAGTGTAGTGTAACAGTAGGGTGTGATGTGAAACTCAGCCAGTAAAGTGTAACAGTAGGGTGTGATGTGAAACTCAGCCAGTGTAGTGTAACAGTAGGGTGGGATGTGAAACTCAGCCAGTGTAGTGTAACAGTAGGGTGTGATGTGAAACTCAGCCAGTGTAGTGTAACAGTAGGGTGTGATGTGAAGCTCAGCCAGTGTAGTGTAACAGTAGGGTGGGATGTGAAACTCAGCCAGTGTAGTGTAACAGTAGGGTGTGATGTGAAACTCAGCCAGTGTAGTGTAACAGTAGGGTGTGATGTGAAACTCAGCCAGTGTAGTGTAACAGTAGGGTGTGATGTGAAACTCAGCCAGTGTAGTGTAACAGTAGGGTGTGATGTGAAACTCAGCCAGTGTAGTGTAACAGTAGGGTGTGATGTGAAACTCAGCCAGTGTAGTGTAACAGTAGGGTGTGATGTGAAACTCAGCCAGTGTAGTGTAACAGTAGGGTGTGATGTGAAGCTCAGCCAGTGTAGTGTAACAGTAGGGTGTGATGTGAAACTCAGCCAGTGTAGTGTAACAGTAGGGTGTGATGTGAAACTCAGCCAATGTAGTGTAACAGTAGGGTGTGATGTGAAACTCAGCCAGTGTAGTGTAACAGTAGGGTGTGATGTGAAGCTCAGCCAGTGAAGTGTAACAGTAGGGTGTGATGTGAAACTCAGCCAGTGTAGTGTAACAGTAGGGTGTGATGTGAAACTCAGCCAGTGTAGTGTAACAGTAGGGTGTGATGTGAAGCTCAGCCAGTGTAGTGTAACAGTAGGGTGTGATGTGAAACTCAGCCAGTGTAGTGTAACAGTAGGGTGTGATGTGAAACTCAGCCAGTGTAGTGTAACAGTAGGGTGTGATGTGAAACTCAGCCAGTGTAGTGTAACAGTAGGGTGTGATGTGAAGCTCAGCCAGTGTAGTGTAACAGTAGGGTGTGATGTGAAACTCAGCCAGTGTAGTGTAACAGTAGGGTGTGATGTGAAACTCAGCCAGTGTAGTGTAACAGTAGGGTGTGATGTGAAACTCAGCCAGTGTAGTGTAACAGTAGGGTGTGATGTGAAACTCAGCCAGTGTAGTGTAACAGTAGGGTGTGCTGTGAAACTCAGCCAGTGTAGTGTAACAGTAGGGTGTGATATGAAGCTCAGCCAGTGTAGTGTAACAGTAGGGTGTGATGTGAAACTCAGCCAGTGTAGTGTAACAGTAGGGTGTGATGTGAAGCTCAGCCAGTGTAGTGTAACAGTAGAGTGTGATGTGAAACTCATCCAGTGTAGTGTAACAGTAGGGTGTGATGTGAAACTCAGCCAGTGTAGTGTAACAGTAGGGTGTGATGTGAAACTCATCCAGTGTAGTGTAACAGTAGGGTGTGATGTGAAACTCAGCCAGTGTAGTGTAACAGAAGGGTGTGATGTGAAACTCAGCCAGTGTAGTGTAACAGTAGGGTGTGATGTGAAACTCAGCCAGTGTAGTGTAACAGAAGGGTGTGATGTGAAACTCAGCCAGTGTAGTGTAACAGTAGGGTGTGATGTGAAGCTCAGCCAGTGTAGTGTAACAGTAGGGTGTGATGTGAAACTCAGCCAGTGTAGTTTAACAGTAGGGTGTGATGTGAAACTCAGCCAGTGTAGTGTAACAGTAGGGTGTGATGTGAAGCTCAGCCAGTGTAGTGTAACAGTAGGGTGTGATGTGAAACTCAGCCAGTGTAGTGTAACAGTAGGGTGTGATGTGAAACTCAGCCAGTGTAGTGTAACAGTAGGGTGTGATGTGAAACTCAGCCAGTGTAGTGTAACAGTAGGGTGTGATGTGAAGCTCAGCCAGTGTAGTGTAACAGTAGGGTGTGATGTGAAACTCAGCCAGTGTAGTGTAACAGTAGGGTGTGATGTGAAACTCAGCCAGTGTAGTGTAACAGTAGGGTGTGATGTGAAACTCATCCAGTGTAGTGTAACAGTAGGGTGTGATGTGAAACTCAGCCAGTGTAGTGTAACAGTAGGGTGTGATGTGAAACTCAGCCAGTGTAGTGTAACAGTAGGGTGTGATGTGAAACTCAGCCAGTGTAGTGTAACAGTAGGGTGTGATGTGAAACTCAGCCAGTGTAGTGTAACAGTAGGGTGTGATGTGAAACTCAGCCAGTGTAGTGTAACAGTAGGGTGTGATGTGAAACTCAGCCAGTGTAGTGTAACAGTAGGGTGTGATGTGAAACTCAGCCAGTGTAGTGTAACAGTAGGGTGTGATGTGAAACTCAGCCAGTGTAGTGTAACAGTAGGGTGTGATGTGAAACTCAGCCAGTGTAGTGTAACAGTAGGGTGTGATGTGAAACTCAGCCAGTGAAGTGTAACAGTAGGGTGTGATGTGAAACTCAGCCAGTGTAGTGTAACAGTAGGGTGTGATGTGAAACTCAGCCAGTGTAGTGTAACTTACTGGAGCAGTGTTGTATGGCAGTGGCCCCGGTGACTGTGGTGGTGCCGTAGAAAGGGCAGGCGAGGCAGTAGGAGCGGCCGTGGTCGGGTTGGTAGTAGTCTCTGGGGCAGGGGTAGCAGGGGACCAACCCTGTTCGAGAGAAATGACCTGCCAAACAAGGAACTGGAGGGGAGACAGTAAGTCAGTGTCACAGATGAAAGTAAGCTCAGTAATCATATTTTTATGCAGAGTCATTGTGTTCAGTCTGAGTGTCATGTCTGTGATTTCCACTCCCCTCTTTTATTTAATTTAAGGCAAGTCAGTTAAGATCATTCTTATTTACAATGACGGCCTACCCGGCCAAACCCCGATGACGCTGGGGCAATTGTGTGCCGCCCTATGGACCTCCCAATCACAGCCGGATGTGATTCAGCCTAGAATCGAACCAGGGACTGTAGTAACGCCTCTTACACTGAGATGCAGTGCCTTAGACCACTGCCTCTTCAACGGGTGAGTGGCGAGTTCTGAGTCTGAGTACTGTATAGTTTCTGTCTCTCTCTCTCTCTAACTCACCTCCACACTCAGACATCTCCCTTGCCCCGCAGGTGACGGTGGAGGTCTCATCCGGACAGACCAGACACTCTCTGGATCCAAACCCAGGCTGGTAGTGCCCCAGTGGGCACGACTCGCACGTCTCCAGCCCGTTCACAGAGTAACTTCCAGGCCTGCACTGCTCTGAAAACACACACAGAAACACATACACTATAAACATATCACAGTAAAGAGGTCATGGAGTTTATAGCCTTCAGGATATTGTAGAAATGGTGCCACCTGCTCATGATGAATAGAGTTGATGATACAGTATTTTAGGACCCAACATTTTTCCTGGTCAGTTCTGACTAGGTACTGGGACCCAGTTTTTTTTTCCTAGTCAGATCACTTGGTCAGAAAAACTCCAGGTACAGTATAACCAATGTATGAGGACCTTGTACATGTCTTTTACCTCTGGAGGGTTGCAGCATTTACCTCTGGAGGGTTACAGTGTTTTACCTCTGGAGGGTTACAGTGTTTAACCTCTGAGGGTTACAGTGTTTTACCTCTGCAGCGATACCGTGTTTTACCTCTGGAGGGTTACCGTGTTTACCTCTGCAGGGTTACAGTGTTTTACCTATGGAGGGTTACAGTGTTTTACCTCTGGAGGTTTACAGTGTTTTACCTCTGCATGGTTACAGTGTTTAACCTCTGCAGGGTTACAGTGTTTTACCTCTGGAGGGTTACCGTGCTTTACATCTGGAGGGTTAAAGGGTTTTACCTCTGGAGGGTTACAGTGTTTACCTCTGGAGGGTAACAGTGTTTTACCTCTGGAGGGTTACAGTGTTTTAACACTGGAGGGTTACAGCATTTTCCTCTGCAGGGTAACAGCATTTACCTCTGGAGGGTTACAGTGTTTTACCTCTGGAGGATAACAGTATTTACCTCTGGGGGGCTACAGGGTTTTACCTCTGGAGGGTTACAGTGTTTTACCTTTGGAGGGTTACAGCATTTACCTCTGGGGGGTAAAAGCATTTACCTCTGGGGGGTAACAGCATTTACCTCTGGGGGGTAACAGAATTTACCTCTGCAGGGTAACAGCGTTTTACCTCTGCAGGGTAACAGCGTTTTACCTCTGAAGGGTAACAGCGTTTTACCTCTGGAGGGTTACAGTATTTACCTCTGGAGGGTTACCATGTTTTACCTCTGGAGGGTAACAGCATTTACCTCTGGAGGGTAACAGCATTTACCTCTGGAGGGTAACAGCATTTACCTCTGGAGGGTTACAGTGTTTTACCTCTGGAAGATAACAGCATTTACCTCTGGAGGGTAACAGCATTTACCTCTGGAGGGTTACAGTGTTTTACCTATGGAGAGTTACAGTGTTTTACCTCTGCAGCGATACAGTGGTTTACCTCTGCAGGGTTACATTGTTTTACCTCTGGAGGGTTACAGTGTTTTACCTCTGGAGGGTTACAGTGTTTTAACACTGGAGGGTTACAGCATTTTCCTCTGCAGGGTAACAGCATTTACCTCTGGAGGGTTACAGTGTTTTACCTCTGGAGGGTTACCGTGTTTTACCTCTGGATGGTTACCGTGTTTTACCTCTGCAGGGTTACATTGTTTTACCTCTACAGGGTTACAGGGTTTTATCTCTGGAGGGTTACAGAATTTACCTCTGGGGGTAACAGCATTTACCTCTGGGGGGTAACAGCATTTACCTCTGGAGGGTAACAGCGTTTTACCTCTGGAGTATTACAGCGTTTTACCTCTGGAGGGTTACAGTGTTTTACCTCTGCAGGGTTACAGTGTTTTACCTCTGCATGGTTACAGTGTTTAACCTCTGCAGGGTTACAGTGTTTTACCTCTGGAGGGTTACCGTGCTTTACATCTGGAGGGTTAAAGGGTTTTACCTCTGGAGGGTTACAGTGTTTACCTCTGGAGGGTAACAGTGTTTTACCTCTGGAGGGTTACAGTGTTTTAACACTGGAGGGTTACAGCATTTTCCTCTGCAGGGTAACAGCATTTACCTCTGGAGGGTTACAGTGTTTTACCTCTGGAGGATAACAGTATTTACCTCTGGGGGGCTACAGGGTTTTACCTCTGGAGGGTTACAGTGTTTTACCTCTGGAGGGTTACAGCATTTACCTCTGGGGGGTAAAAGCATTTACCTCTGGGGGGTAACAGCATTTACCTCTGCAGGGTAACAGCGTTTACCTCTGCAGGGTAACAGCGTTTTACCTCTGCAGGGTAACAGCGTTTTACCTCTGCAGGGTAACAGCGTTTTACCTCTGGAGGGTTACAGTATTTACCTCTGGAGGGTTACCATGTTTTACCTCTGGAGGGTAACAGCATTTACCTCTGGAGGGTAACAGCATTTACCTCTGGAGGGTAACAGCATTTACCTCTGGAGGGTTACAGTGTTTTACCTCTGGAAGATAACAGCATTTACCTCTGGAGGGTAACAGCATTTACCTCTGGAGGGTTACAGTGGTTTACCTCTGGAGGGTTACAGTGGTTTACTTCTGGAGGGTTACAGTGTTTTACCTCTGCAGGGTTACAGTGTTTTACCTATGGAGAGTTACAGTGTTTTACCTCTGCAGCGATACAGTGGTTTACCTCTGCAGGGTTACATTGTTTTACCTCTGGAGGGTTACAGTGTTTTACCTCTGGAGGGTTACAGTGTTTTAACACTGGAGGGTTACAGCATTTTCCTCTGCAGGGTAACAGCATTTACCTCTGGAGGGTTACAGTGTTTTACCTCTGGAGGGTTACCGTGTTTTACCTCTGGAGGGTTACAGTATTTACCAATGGAGGGTTACAGTGCTTTACCTCTGGAAGGTTACAGTGTTTTACCTCTGCATGGTCACAGTGTTTTACCTCTGGGGGTAACAGCATTTACCTCTGGGGGGTAACAGCATTTACCTCTGGAGGATAACAGCGTTTTACCTCTGGAGTATTACAGCGTTTTACCTCTGGAGGGTTACAGTGTTTTACCTCTGGAGGGTTACAGTGTTTTACCTCTGGAGGGTTACCGTGTTTTACCTCTGGAGGGTTACTGTATTTACCTCTGGAGGGTTACAGTGCTTTACCTCTGGAGGGTTACAGGGTTTTATCTCTGGAGGGTTACAGAATTTACCTCTGGGGGTAACAGCATTTACCTCTGGGGGGTAACAGCATTTACCTCAGGGGGGTAACAGCGTTTTACCTCAGGGGGGTAACAGCGTTTTACCTCTGGAGGGTTACAGCGTTTTACCTCTGGAGGGTTACACTGTTTTACCTCTGGAGGGTTACAGTGTTTTACCTCTGGAGGGTAACAGCATTTACCTCTGGAGGGTAACCACATTTACCTCTGAAGGGTTACAGTGATTTACCTCTGCAGCGATACAGTGATTTACCTCTACAGGGTTACAGTGTTTTAACTCTGGAGGGTTACAGTGTTTAACCTCTGCATGGTTACAGTGTTTTACCTCTGCAGGGTAACAGCATTTACCTCTGCAGGGTAACAGCATTTACCTCTGGAGGGTAACAGCATTTACCCCTGGAGGGTAACAGCATTTACCTCTGGAGGGTAATAGCATTTACCTCTGGAGGGTAACAGCATTATTCCCCTGGAGGGTAACAGCATTTACCTCTGGAGGGTAACAGCATTTACCCCTGGAGGGTAACAGTATTTACCTCTGGAGGATAACAGTGTTTTACCTCTGGAGGGTTACAGTGTTTTATCTCTGGAGGGTTACAGCATTTGCCTCTGGGGGGGTAACAGCATTTACCTCTGGGGGTAACAGCATTTACCTCTGGAGGGGTAACAGCATTTACCTCTGGAGGGGTAACAGCATTTACCTCTGGGGGGTAACAGCATTTATCTCTGGAGGGTAACAGCGTTTTACCTCTGGAGGGTTACAGTGTTTTACCTCTGGGGGGTAACACCATTTACCTCTGGAGGGTAACAGCATTTACATCTGGAGGGTAACAGTGGTTTACCTCTGGAGGGTTACAGTGGTTTACCTCTGGAGGGTTACAGTGTTTTACCTCTGGAGGGTTACAGTGTTTTACCTCTGGAGGGTAACAACATTTACCTCTGGAGGGTAACAGCATTTACCTCTGGAGGGTAACAGTGGTTTACCTCTGGAGGGTTACAGTGGTTTACCTCTGGGGGGTAACACCATTTACCTCTGGAGGGTAACAGCATTTACCTCTGGAGGGTAACAGTGGTTTACCTCTGGAGGGTTACAGTGTTTTACCTCTGCATGGTTACAGTGTTTTACCTCTGGAGGGTTACAGTGTTTTACCTCTGGAGGGTAACAACATTTACCTCTGCAGGGTAACAGTGTTTTACCTCTGGAGTGTTACCGTGTTTTACCTCTGGAGGGTTACAGTGTTCTACCTCTGGAGGGTTACAGTGTTCTACCTCTGGAGGGTTACATCATATACCTCTGGGGGGTAACAGCATTTACCTCTGGGGGGTAACAGCGTTTTACCTCTGGAGGGTTATAGTATTTACCTCTGGAGTGTTACACTGTTTACCTCTGGAGGGTAACAGCATTTACCTCTGGAGGGTAACAGCATTTACCTCTGGAGGGTTACAGTGCTTTACCTCTGGAGGGTAACAGCATTTACCTCTGGAGAGTAACAGCATTTACCTCTGGAGGGTAACAGCATTTACCTCAGGAGGGTAACAGCATTTACCTCTGGAAGGTAACAGAATTTACCTCTGGAGGGTAACAGCATTTACCTCTGGAAGGTAACAGAATTTACCTCTGGAGGGTAACAGCATTTACCTCTGGAGGTTTACAGTGATTTACCTCTGCAACGATACAGTGATTTACCTCTACAGGGTTACAGTGTTTAACCTCTGGAGGGTTACAGTGTTTAACCTCTGGAGGGTTACAGTGTTTAACCTCTGGAGGGTTACAGTGTTTTACCTCTGGAGGGTTACCATGTTTTACCTCTGCACTGTTACATTGTTTTATCTATGGAGGGTTACAGTGTTTTACCTCTGCATGATTACAGCATTTACCTCTGCAGGGTAACAGCATTTACCTCTGGAGGGTAACAACATTTACCTCTGGAGGGCTACAGTATTTACCTCTGGAGGGCTACAGTATTTACCTCTGGAGGGCTACATTGTTATACCTCTGGAGAATAACAGCATTTACCTCTGTAGGGTAACAGCATTTTACCTCTGGAGGGTTACAGAGTTTTACCTCTGGTGGGTTACAGCATTTACCTCTGGAGGGTTACAGCATTTACCTCTGCAGGGTAACAGCATTTACCTCTGGAGGGTAACAGCATTTACCTCTGGAGGGTAACTGCATTTACCTCTGGAGGGTAACCACATTTACCTCTGGAGGGTTACAGAGTTTTACCTCTGGAGGGTTACAGAGTTTTACCTCTGGAGGGTTACAGAGTTTTACCTCTGGTGGGTTACAGTGTTTTACCTCTGGATGGTTACAGTGTTTTACCTCTGGAGGGTTACAGTATTTTACCTCTGGAGGGTTACAGTGTTTTACCTCTGGAGGGTTACAGTGTTTTACCTCTGGAGGGTTACAGTGTTTTGCCTCTGGAGGGTAACAGTGTTTTACCTCTGGAGGTTTACAGCAATTACCTCTGGAGGGTTACAGCAATTACCTCTTGAGGGTTACAGTGTTTTCCCTCTGGAGGGTTACAGTGTTTTACCTCTGGAGGGTTACAGTGTTTTACCTCTGGAGTGTTACATTGTTTTACTTATGGACGGTTACAGTGTTTTGCCTCTGGAGGGTTACAGTGTTTTACTTATGGAGGGTTACATTGTTTTACTTATGGAGGGTTACAGTGTTTTACCTCTGGAGGGTTACAGTGTTTTACCTCTGGAGGGTTACAGTGTTTTACCTCTGGAGGGTTACAGTGTATTACCTCTGGAGTGTTACATTGTTTTACTTATGGAGGGTTACAGTGTTTTACCTCTGGAGGGTTACAGTGTTTTACCCCTGGACGGTTACAGTGTTTTACCTTTGCACTGATCCTGGCTGCGTGCGTGGAGGTAGGCTGTGGAGGATCCATCAGGACAGGTTTTACACTCCATCTGACCCTCCTGTTCCTGGAAGGAACCCAGCCAGCAGCTCTCACACTCTGCATACTCTAGGGAGAAGTAGGTTCCCACCGGACACTGGACTGGAACACACAGAATACATAACCACATATAATTAGCTACATTACCACACATAACCAGACATATTTACACATTACCACACATAGCCAGACATATTTCCACATTACCACACATAACTAGACATATTTCCACATTACCACACATAGCCATACATATTTACACATTACCACACATAGCCAGACATATTTACACATTGGCACACATAGCCAGACATATTTACACATTGGCACACATAGCCAGACATATTTACACATTACCACACATAACCAGACATATTTACATATTTCCACACAAAGCCAGATATATTTACACATTACCACACATAGCCAGACATATTTACACATTACCACACAAAGCCAGACATATTTCCATATTTCCACACAAAGCCAGACATATTTACATATTTCCACACATAGCCAGACATATTTACACATTACCACACATAGCCAGACATATTTACACATTACCACACAAAGCCAGACATATTTCCATATTTCCACACAAAGCCAGATATATTTACATATTTCCACACATAGCCAGACATATTTACATATTTACACACATAGCCAGACATATTTGCACATTACCACACATAGCCAGACATATTTACACATTACCACACAAAGCCAGACATATTTACATATTTCCACACAAAGCCAGACATATTTACATATTTCCACACAAAGCCAGACATATTTACACATTACCACACATAGCCAGACATATTTACACATTACCACACATAGCCAGACATATTTACACATTACCACACATAGCCAGACATATTTACACATTACCACACAAAGCCAGACATAATTACATATTTCCACACAAAGCCAGATATTTTTACATATTTCCACACATAGCCAGACATATTTACATATTTCCACACATAGCCAGACATATTTACACATTACCACACATAGCCAGACATATTTACACATTACCACACAAAGCCAGACATATTTACATATTTCCACACAAAGCCAGACATATTTACATATTTCCACACATAACCAGACATATTTACACAATACCACACATAACTAGATAGTAGTAGATCCCCACAGGACACTGGCCTGAGGCCCACAGCAACCCATATGGACACTCATTCATTCATTAATGAATCCATCCGTTAATTAATTCATCCATCCATCCATCCATCCATCAATCCATTCATTCATTCATTCATTCATTAATTGTTACGATAATCCTCCTCCTCTTCATCAGAAGAGGAGGAGCAGGGATTGAACCAAGGTGCAGCGCGTTGAAATGACATGATGAATTTATATAATAAGACAAAACGAACTATACTTGAAAATGATACAAAATAACAAAACGAAAGTAGACAGACCTGAACGACGAACTTACATACAACGTGAAGAACGAAATGAACAGGAACAGACTACATGAAATGAACCAACCGTAAACAGTCCCGTATGGTGCAAACATTGACACAGACACAGGAGACAACCACCCACAAACAAACACTGTGAACCGCCTACCTAAATATGACTCTCAATTAGAGGAACGCCAAACACCTGCCTCCAATTGAGAGCCATACCAGGCAACCCTAAACCAACATAGAAACAGATAACATAGAATGCCCACCCAACCTCACGTCCTGACCAACTAACACACAAAAACTAACATAAATAGGTCAGGAACGTGACAGTACCCCCCCCACAAGGTGCGAACTCCGGACGCACCAGCACAAAGTCTAGGGGAGGGTCTGGGTGGGCATCTAACCACGGTGGTGGCTCAGGCTCCGGGCGCGGTTCCCACCCCACCATAATCCATCCTAACTTCCTCCAACATAGAATGTCCAACCTCTTTCTTCCCCCACACAATTCTCTTAATAATATATTAAATAAGGATAACACCAGGACAGAGAGATAAATCAAGATAGAGGGATAGATAAGACTATAGAGATAGATGAAGATAGAGAGGGAGATTAGGATAGAGGGGCAACTCCGGACTGAAAGGCAGCTCCGGACAGAGAGACAGCTCTGGACTGATGGGCAGTTCTGGGTATCCAGCCTTTTCAGGCTGAAGGGCAGCTCATGGCTGACTGACGACTCTCGATGCTCATGGCTGGCTGACGGCTCTCGACGCTCATGGCAGGCTGACGGCTCTCGACGCTCATGGCAGGCTGACGGCTCTCGACGCTCATGGCAGGCTGACGGCTCTCGACGCTCATGGCAGGCTGACGGCTCTCGACGCTCATGGCAGGCTGACGGCTCTCGACGCTCATGGCAGGCTGACGGCTCACGACGCTCATGGCAGGCTGACGGCTCACGACGCTCATGGCGCTCTGACGGCTCTGGCTGCTCATGGCTCTCTGACGGCTCTGGCTGCTCATGGCTCACTGACGGCTCTGGCTGCTCATGGCTCTTTGACGGCTCTGGCTGCTCATGGCGCTCTGACGGCTCTGGCTGCTCATGGCTCGCTGGCGGCTCTGGCAGATCCTGTCTGGTTGGCGGCTCTGGCAGATCCTGTCTGGTTGGCGGCTCTGGCAGATCCTGTCTGGTTGGCGGCTCTGGCAGATCCTGTCTGGTTGGCGGCTCTGGCAGATCCTGTCTGGCTGACGGCTCTAGCGGCTCCTGTCTGGCTGATGGCTCTAGCGGCTCCTGTCTGGCTGACGGCTCTGTAGGCTCATGGCAGACGGGCGGCTTTGCAGGCTCATGGCAGACGGGCGGCTTTGCAGGCTCCTGGCAGACGGATGGCTCAGATGGCGCTGGGGAGACGGATGGCTCAGATGGCGCTGAGGAGACAGATGGCTCAGATGGCGCTGGGAAGACGGATGGCTCAGATGGCGCTGGGGAGACGGATGGCTCAGATGGCGCTGGGGAGACGGATGGCTCTGGCCGGATATGGCGCACTGTAGACCTGGTGCGTGGTGCCGGAACTGGAGGCACCGTGCTAATGACAAGCACCTTCCTACTAGTGCGGGGAGCAGGGACAGGGCACACTGTATTCTCAAAGCCTACTCTATCCCTGATGCGTGGTACCGGCACTGGTGACACCGGGCTGAGGACAAGCACATCAGGATTAGTAGGGGGAGAAGATACAGTGGGTTCAGGGCTCTGGAGACGCACTGGTAGCTTAGTGCGTGGGACCGGAACTGGAGGCACCGGGCTAGATACACGCACTACAGGGAGAGTGCGTGGAGGAGGAACAGGGCTCAGGATACGCACTGGTAGCCTAGTGTGTAGTGTATACACTGTAGGTACTAGGCTGGGGCGGGGAGGTGGTGCCGGAAATACCGGACCGTGGAGGCGTACTGGCTCTCTTGAGCATTGAGCCTGCCCAACCTTACCTGGTTGAATGCTCCCGGTTGCCCGACCAGTGCGGGGAGGTGGAATAACCCGCACCGGCCTATGTAGGCGAACCGGAGAAACCATGCGTAAGCCCGGTGCCATGTATGCCGGCCCGAGGAGACGCACTGGTGACCAGATGCGTTGAGCCGGCCTCATGACACCTGGCTCAATACCCAATCTAGCCCTCCCAGTGCGGGGAGGTGGAATAACCCGCACCGGGCTATGCACTCGTACAGGAGACACCGTGCGCTCTACTGCGTAACACGGCGCCTGCCCGTACTCCCGCTCTCCACGGTGAGCCTGGGAAGTGGGCGCAGGTCTCCTACCTGCCCTTGGCCCACTACCCTTTAGCCCCCCCCCAAGAAATTTTTGGGAGTTACTCACGGGCTTTTTCGGCTTCCGTGCCAGACGCGTTCCCTCATAGCTCCGGTTCCTCTCTCCGGTAGCCTCCGCTCTCCTCAGTGCCTCCAGCTGTTCCCATGGAAGGCGATCTCTACCAGCTAGGATCTCCTCCCATGTGTAGACACCCTTTCCATCCAGAACATCGTCCCAAGTCCACGAGTCCTGATTATTTGGTCGCTGCTCGTAGTCACACTGCTTGGTTCTGGACATTTGGTGGGTGGTTCTGTTACGATAATCCTCCTCCTCTTCATCAGAAGAGGAGGAGCAGGGATTGAACCAAGGTGCAGCGCGTTGAAATGACATGATGAATTTATATAATAAGACAAAACGAACTATACTTGAAAATGATACAAAATAACAAAACGAAAGTAGACAGACCTGAACGACGAACTTACATACAACGTGAAGAACGAAATGAACAGGAACAGACTACATGAAATGAACCAACCGTAAACAGTCCCGTATGGTGCAAACATTGACACAGACACAGGAGACAACCACCCACAAACAAACACTGTGAACCGCCTACCTAAATATGACTCTCAATTAGAGGAACGCCAAACACCTGCCTCCAATTGAGAGCCATACCAGGCAACCCTAAACCAACATAGAAACAGATAACATAGAATGCCCACCCAACCTCACGTCCTGACCAACTAACACACAAAAACTAACATAAATAGGTCAGGAACGTGACATTAATACCGTATGTGGACACTGTGAACCTGGAGACCACGCTAAAGATATACAGTGGGGCAAAAAAGTATTTAGTCAGCCACCAATTGTGCAAGTTCTCCCACTTAAAAAGATGAGAGAGGCCTGTAATTTTCATCATAGGTACACTTCAACTATGACAGACAAAATTAGAAAAAAAATCCAGAAAATCACATTGTAGGATTTTTTATTAATTCATTTGCAGATTATGGTGGAAAATAAGTATTTGGTCACCTACAAACAAGCAAGATTTCTGGCTCTCACAGACCTGTAACTTCTTCTTTAAGAGGCTCCTCTGTCCTCCACTCGTTACCTGTATTAATGGCACCTATTTGAACTTGTTATCGTATAAAAGACACCCGTCCACAACCTCAAACAGTCACACTCCAAGCTCCACTATGGCCAAGACCAAAGAGCTGTCAAAGGACACCAGAAACAAAATTGTAGACCTGCACCAGGCTGGGAAGACTGAATCTGTAATAGGTAAGCAGCTTGGTTTGAAGAAATCAACTGTGGGAGCAATTATTAGGAAATGGAAGACATACAAGACCACTGATAATCTCCCTCGATCTGGGGCTCCACGCAAGATCTCACCCCGTGGGGTCAAAATGATCACAAGAACGGTGATAAAAAATCCCAGAACCACACGGGGGACCTAGTGAATGACCTGCAGAGAGCTGGGACCAAAGTAACAAAGCATACCATCAGTAACACACTACGCCGCCAGGGACTCAAATCCTGCAGTGCCAGACGTGTCCCCCTGCTTAAGCCAGTACATGTCCAGGCCCGTCTGAAGTTTGCTAGAGAGCATTTGGATGATCCAGAAGAAGTTTATTATTATTTTTTTATTTTTTATTATTTTTTTTATTTTTATCTCATTTTCTCCCCAATTTTCGTGGTATCCAATCGCTAGTAATTACTACATTGTCTCATCGCTACAACTCCCGTACGGGCTCGGGAGAGACGAAGGTCGAAAGCCATGCGTCCTCCGAAGCACAACCCAACCAGCCGTACTGCTTCTTAACACAGCGCGCCTCCAACCCGGAAGCCAGCCGCACCAATGTGTCGGAGGAAACACCGTGTACCTGGCCCCCTTGGTTGGCGCGCACACCATACCTACTGTGAAGCATGGGGGTGGAAACATCATGCTTTGGGGCTGTTTTTCTGCAAAGGGACCAGGACGACTGATCCGTGTAAAGGACAGAATGAATGGGGCCATGTATCGTGAGATTTTGAGTGAAAACCTCCTTCCATCAGCAAGGGCATTGAAGATGAAACGTGGCTAGGTCTTTCAGCATGACAATGATCCCAAACACTCCGCCAGGGCAACGAAGGAGTGGCTTCGTAAGAAGCATTTCAAGGTCCTGGAGTGGCCTAGCCAGTCTCCAGATCTCAACCCCATAGGAAATCTTTGGAGGGAATTGAAAGTCCGTGTTGCCCAGCAACAGCCCCAAAACAGCACTGCTCTAGAGGAGATCTGCATGGAGGAATGGGCCAAAATACCAGCAACAGTGTGTGAAAACCTTTGACCTCTGTCATTGCCAACAAAGGGTATATAACAAAGTATTTAGATACACTTTTGTTATTGACCAAATACTTATTTTCCACCATAATTTGCAAATGAATTCATAAAAAATCCTACAATGTGATTTTCTGGATTTTTTTTTCTTCTCATTTTGTCTGTCATAGTTGAAGTGTACATATGATGAAAATTACAGGCCTCTCTCATCTTTTTAAGTGGGAGAACTTGCACAATTGGTGGCTGACTAAATACTTTTTTGCCCCACTGTATACTGTTACTGTGTGTATATCAGGGCCCACTACTCACCACACATCCTCCCCTTCAGTACAGACCCAGGTCGGCAGAACAGAGAGGCCCTCTTGCTCTCCAGGGACTTGGGGTCAGCCACCACAATCATCTCCGAAGACACGTGATATGACGACAGAGGCTGCTTGGCCAGCGTCCGCTTCAGTCGATTGGTCAGCTGCTCCAGGGTCCGCATCAGGCGCTTCTGATTGGCTACCTCCACCGAGTCGTTCCTGGACGAGGGCAACGGGATGCTTGCTGGGAGAATGGGCACAGCTCAAAGGACGGGACTCGAACGACAACAACAACAACTAACACTCAATTCTAAATCCGTCCCTACTCCCCTCTAGGCCAGGGCTATTCAATGGCTATGCAATTCCGACCCTCTAAGGCCAATTATCTGGTAGTTAAATGATCAATTAACGTAATTGATTGGCCAAAGACTTCCCTCCCAGACTCCCATAATGAATATAATTATCAATCAATCACCTACCCTGGTCTGAAACAACTTTATTAGGTAGCCAAGTGCTTCCCAATGGGCAGTAAAGTGTACGTCCATCAGGCATTATGTGAGCACATCCAAAGAAACTTGCCAGGTGCCGTTTGATGGAACAGATCAAAATATACAGGCATACTGTCATATGCTTAGTAACATGAACATGAGTGTGTTAACACGGGTATGATGACAGTCCCTCCACCATAGCTACCTGTGATGTTGAAGAAGATCTGTATCTTTTGGTCTCTGGTGGGGCCGGTGATCTTACGGTGCCTCTTGGCGCGGTAATGGGAGGTTCCCGTCCTGCCGGTACTGTCCTGTTGCATAGGAGTTCTCTGGCTGTCCGTGGCAAAGCCTGTATCGAAGTAGGCATAGTCCTGACCACTCTGGGGTCCCCAGTTACTGCCCCATCCTCCTGGACCTAGGAGACGGGAGGCAGAGGATGAGACAGAGGGGAGGCAGAGAGAAGACAGAGGGGAGGCAGAGGGGAGACAGAGGGGAGGCAGAGGGGAGACAGAGGGGAGACAGAGGGGAGACAGAGGGGAGGCAGAGGGGAGACAGAGGAAAGGCAGAGGGGAGGTAGAGAGAAGACAGAGGGGAGGCAGAGGGGAGGCAGAGGGGAGACAGAGGGGAGACAGAGGGGAGACAGAGGGGAGGTAGAGGAGAGGCAGAGGGGAGGGAGGGATAGGAAGAGGGAAGGGAGGGAGTGGGGAGGGAGGGAGGGAGGGAAAGAGGGGGAGGTGTAGGGAGAGGGGAGACAGAGGGGAAGAAGAGGGAAGGGAGGGAGGGGGAGGGAAAGAGAGTGAGGGGTTGGGAGGGGGGAGAGAGAGGGAGAGAGGGGATGGGGGGAAGGAAGAGGGGGGGAGAGGGGGGGTTATAGGGAAAATACATTAATGTCGAGGCTCTACTGCTTGTACAGTACAATCTTATAGTTGGGGCAAGGAGTTTTTACAGGCAACATGACCTGTCCAGGAATAAAAACTCTGAGCCGTTCGTACAACCTATAACAAGGTCACATGATCACATGGTCAGAGAAAAGTCTTTGCCCAATAGTAATTGAAAAGGTCTTACCGATGGCGAATCCATTCTCATAGTCGTAGTTGTACTCAAGACAGTGGCCCTGTGACATCACATCTAACTTGCAGGCAACATCATCATTACTGCAGATGGTCGGGAGCTATGGATACAGTTGAGAGAGAAAGGAAATGTGTGTGTGTGTGTGTGTGTGTGTGTGTGTGTGTGTGTGTGTGTGTGTGTGTGTGTGTGTGTGTGTGTGTGTGTGTGTGTGTGTGTGTGTGTGTGTGTGTGTGTGTGTGTGTGTGTGTGTGTGTGTACTCCTGTGTTCTCACCATGTCTCCTAGTTTAGTGCTGAACTCCCCAGTGAAGGACTTGACCAGGTCCAGGTCATCACAGCGAGAGGCTTTGAACAGCATCTCAAAGGGCTTGAACCCATGGTTGGCAATACGGTTCACTGAGATAGAGGGACAGGACACACACACACACACACACACACACACACACACACACACACACACACACACACACACACACAAACACACGCACACACACACACACACACACACACACACACACACACACACACACACACACCGACACAGACATGCAAACACACGCACACACATTATTTCATTTCATTAATGAAAAGCATGCATGTACAGCTACTGTAGACTGTAACTGTAATTTAAGAGGTGGAAAGAGAGGATGTGACTAAATATGACATTTTTTATCACTGGTACTATTTTCACAATCAAGCGGTGAATTTTCAAAACTCTTTGTACAAAACTCCAAACTGGTAACACTTGTAAACCAGCCAGTCTTACATTTAAAACCTTTTATTGTGCATTCCTTTTGTTTGACGACATCTTAACCCCAAATAAAAGTTTACTGTGAAATTTAATGAGTACATTGGTTTAATCACCAAAACACAATATAATGACATCTTCCATATTAAGTCATTTTAACAACCAGTTAATCCAATAGCAAATTTAAGAGACATGATTCAAAATTGCCCTTTGAATGTAGTTTGCAACAGTACTGTAAATTACAATACATTACACTGTTTTCACATTAGGCAATACACTTGCACTACCCATTAAAATGTATACATTTATAGGTGTGATCATTGAAGACAAAGATGTGATCATTGAAGAAATCTTTCACAATGTAATCAAATGAAATACATTAAAGAAACCTAATGTTTAGCAGCCACTAGTTTGCATTAAGTCTGTCTTAAGCAGTTGGCCATATGTTCTCATCGAAATCGCAGTAAATGTTCTCATTGGTCATACTTTAGCTTCTCATTGACATCACAGTAAATGTTCTCATTGGTCATACTTTAGCTTCTCATTGACATCACAGTAAATGTTCTCATTGGTCATACTTTAGCTTCTCATTGACATCACAGTAAATGTTCTCATTGGTCATACTTTAGCTTCTCATTGACATCACAGTAAATGTCCTCATTGTTCATGCACCTGGGGATAAACCTTTTGGCACGGCGAATCCAAGCCTGACATACTGTAGGTATGACGTCATTGCATATCTCATCCATGGCCTGAAGTAGGGTGGTACGCTCATGGGGATGGCAATCATACATCTTCCAGCTTTATTATAATCGTGTATTGTATTTTACAGTATTATATTGCACTTGTGTTTTGTAGTTGTCCTGTACGTGGCTCAGTTCATAAGAGAATGGGATGTTTACTTCATAGGGGATGCATTTATTTCTTGTTTTGGACTTTCTGGATTATTTGCATATTGGTATTGTATTGTATTGATATTGTAATACTGCACTGTAGGCAGCTAGAAACACAAGCATTTCACTACACCTGCTGTACCATCTGCTAATCTCTGTACGGGACCAATAAACTTTGATTCAAATGTATTTGTTACATACCGTACATCGCTGATCTTGTCAATATCAGATGTTTTTGAAACTTACTGTGAAGTAAAATCATAATACTCATCATCATAGTAGTACATTCGAGTATATATCATATACTGAACAAAAATATAAACTCAACATGCAACAATTTCAAAGATTTGACTGAGTTACAGTTGATATAAAGAAATCGTTCAATGTAAATGAATTCATTAGGCCCTAATCTATGGATTTCACATGACTGGGAATACAGATATGCATCTGTTGGTCATGGATACGTGGATCAGAAAACCAGTCAGTATCTGGTGTGACCACCATTTGCCTAACGCAGTGTGTCACATCTCCTTTGCATAGCGTTGATCAGGCTGTTGTGGCCTATGGAATGTTGTCCCACTCTTTTTCAATGGCTGTGCGAAGTTGCTGGATATTGGCGGCTCCTGGAACACGTTGTCGTACATGTCAATCCAGAGCATCCCAAACATGCTCAATGGGTGAGATTTCTGATGAGTACGCAGGCCATGGAATTCCAGCTTCCAGGAATTGTGTACAGATCCTTGTGACATGGGGCTGTGCATTTTCATGCTGAAGTTGCCTTTTATTGCCCCCAGCATAAGGTGCACCTGTGTAATGATCAAGCCGTTTAATCAGTTTCATGATATGCCACACCTGTCAGGTGGATTATGAATTATCTAGGCAAATGAGAAATGCTCACTAAAAGGGATGTAAATAAATTTATGCACAACATTTTAGAGAAATGTGCTTTTAGTGTGTATCTTTTATTTCAGCACATATACATTATATTTTGTTCAGTATACTTTTATGTTTCTACTTTGCAGATACATTTTCATTATGTCGTTTTCAAAATATGTAGTAGTTAAACCAGTTCACATGTAAAATCTATAGGTTTAGCAAACGTTTAACGTGATCATCAATTAAGAGCAGTCGGGTTAAGTAATAGTCAAATGTATTTTAGTCCTTGATACCCGTGTACCTAAGTAAGGTAATAAAAAAATCCCCATCAAATGGGACTCGTCTGAAGTCGGTAACGCTGATGTGCCAACTTCTGTCTGTAGCGTCCAAACCGTTTGAGCTGCAAACTAATATGAAGAGGGGTGACTCTCACAAACCCGCTGTTGTTTTCCATTTTGTTCTACGACCCCCACAAGTGTCACGGGACTCGTCTGAAGGTAACACATACAAACCAATGGTATTATGGAGGTGCTTTGTCCCATATTTCCTGAGCTTTCTTATAGCCCCTAGATATAGGACAGACACTTCAAATCCTTATTCCTTATGGTACATTTTTTGACTGTCTTTTTTGCCATTAATGAATGTGCTGTTCAATGCGTTTCTATGGGCTATAGTAAAGGCCAAATTCAATAATTTATCAAATAATTTGAATTTATATATTTTTTATACCTAAAATTCCTAAAATTCAAAATCAAATAGCTAAATGATGCATGGTATGATTATCTTATAACAATTCCATATGTTAGCTTAGTCAATTGAAAATGTGCTTAGAGTTTTGAAACAACTGCCTTTTTGATTATCTGACAAGAGTTTTGTACTGAGTTGTGATAATTGACCACATACTTGTGAAAATTGCACCAAAGTGATGAAAACAAAACTGTCAAAGAAAATGTACTATAGGAATGTGTCCCAAATGGCACCCATACCCAAAGACCAGGGTTCAAAGTAGTGCACTAAATAGTGAATAGGGTTCCATTTAGGATGCAGCCTATGACTAAGGTCACTCACAGGAGCAGTCGGGTCTGTCGGGCAAGTGTGGCGGCTCCCACACTCCGTTGTTAGCACAGAAGTAGCTGTGGTCGGCCTGCTGTGTGAAGCTGTATCCGTCGTTACAGTACAGAGTACAGTTGACCCCGTCCTCCTCTTCTGAACAGGAGAACTCCCCATTCACTGGGACGAAGGGCTGCTCACATGTAGACCCTGGAATATAATAGAGATATGCAGAGCTTCATGGGTAATGTAGTTATGGCGCTGGCTGAATTATATGAAATAAAATACATATTGTATTTATTTTGTGTGCACCCAGTCTCTACATGGATAGGTAATGCAGTACAATATGGAGGAAGGAAAGAAAGTGGATAGCAAATGTGAAGTACAGTCCCAAACAACTGATCTGAGATTTCATCCTATTCCAAAATAGTGAAGCTCTGCTTAAACCAAATAAAAACCTATATTAAATATGACATAAATACATGAACATTTAAACAAATCCTTTAGTTGAATAAAGATCTAAGTGCTTGATAGTGTATAGGCCGACCTTGTAAAGCCACAACACAGCAAAGATATAGATGTACAGAATATACTAGTAAACTAGAATACTCTGGTCATCTCTAGTAAACTCTGGTCATTTCTAGTATACTCTAGTATACTCTAGAATACATTGGTCATCTCTAGGAAACTCTGGTCAACTCTAGTATACTCTAGTAAAGTCTGGTCAACTCTGGTCAGCTCTACTATACTCTGGTAAACTCTAGTATACTCTGGTCTACTCTAGTATACTCTAGTCTACTCTAGTATACTCTAGTCTACTCTGGTCAACTCTAGTCTACTCTGGTCAACTCTAGTCTACTCTGGTCAACTCTAGTCTACTCTGGTCAACTCTAGTCTACTCTGGTCAACTCTGGTCAACTCTAGTCTACTCTGGTCAACTCTGGTCAACTCTGGTCAACTCTAGTCTACTCTAGTCTACTCTGGTCTACTCTTGTCTACTCTAGTCTACTCTAGTCTACTCTGGTCAACTCTGGTCAACTCTGGTCAACTCTGGTCAACTCTGGTCAACTCTGGTCAACTCTACTATACTCTGGCCAACTCTACTATACTCTGGCCAACTCTACTATACTCTGGCCAACTCTACTATACTCTGGTCATCTCTAGTATACTCTGGTCATCTCTAGTATGCTCTAGTAAACTCTAGTATACTCTGGTCAACTCTACTATACTCTGGCCAACTCTACTATACTCTGGTCATCTCTAGTATACTCGGGTAACTCTAGTATACTCTGGTCATCTCTAGTATACTCTGGTCATCTCTAGTATGCTCTAGTAAACTCTAGTAAACTCCTTCCTTTTACCTTGTACAGTGATGGTGAGGTGGCAGGTGCGGTTGTTGCCTGCCTGATCCGTAGCTGTGTAGCTCACCACCGTCTCTCCGACAGGGAATAGAGAGCCTGGTGTGTGCGTGGTGGACACACCCAGACGCCCACCTGAGAATGGTACACAACACACAAAAACAATAACTAACACGTATATATGATCTTGCAGACCGTCTCTGGGACATTAAAGCACAGACAAACTCTGTACCAACTATGTACTTTGGCTTTCTTATCATTTGTTGGATCACAGGTTTACATCCTTGGTTTAACACTCGAAAGTCAACTGTCTTGTCATTGTCACTGCTGCTCCCGAGTGGCACAGCGGTCTAAGGCACTGCATCTCAGTGCTAGAGGCGTCACAACAGACCTTGGTTCGATTCCAGGATGTATCACAACCGGCCGTGTTTGGAAGTCCCATAGGGCGGTGCACAATTGGACCAGTGTCTTCCGGGTTAGATTTTGGCCGTCATTGTAAATAAGAATTTGTTCTCAACTGACATGCCTAGTTAAATAAAGGTTAAATAAAAATAAAATACAAAATAAATAATGTTTGAAAGACACCTAGATAAAGTACAGTATCATTAATAGCCCTGCAGAGAGCAGTGTTGGGTCAGTTACCATAGATGGCAGAATGAGTCACTCTAGTCCTGGTTAACCATACAAGTTATACAACGGCAGGGCATGTTGAAACATGTTGAAATGGCTGGTCTCTCTCTCAGACCATCACATGGCACCAGAATAAATAATATCATAATCATCTGGGCAGACTGGGGGTAATTGCTACTGTCTGGAAAAATAAATGGATGGAGGGATTGATGAAGGGATGGATGGATGAGAGAAAGAGAGAGAGAGAGAAAAAGAAAGATGCTGTCCTAGGCACACACACACACACACACACATACGCACACACAAAGACCCAGCCGTCCCCCCTCTTCAGGGGAAGCCTTGTACTACAGTAGTTCACCTGATTCACCTGGTCAAGGGCTTGATGATCACTTGACCAGTTGAATCAGGTGTGCTAGCTGGAATAGATGGAATAGATCAAATACATGGAACGGCTGGGGGGCCCCGAGGAGAGGTTTGAGAACCACTGGTCTAACAGACACAGTAGAGTAGAACCACTGGTCTAACAGACAGAGTAGAGGAGAGTAGAACAACTGGTCTAACAGACACAGTAGAGGAGAGTAGAACCACTGGTCTAACAGACACAGTAGAGTAGAGTAGAACCACTGGTCTAACAGACACAGTAGAGTAGAGTAGAGTAGAACAACTGGTCTAACAGACACAGTAGAGTAGAACCACTGGTCTAACAGAAACAGTAGAGTAGAGTAGAACCACTGGTCTAACAGACACAGTAGAGGAGAACCACTGGTCTAACAGACACAGTAGAGGAGAGTAGAACCACTGGTCTAACAGACACAGTAGAGTAGAGTAGAGTAAAACCACTGGTCTAACAGACACAGTATAGTAGAGTAGAACCACTGGTCTAACAGACACAGTAGAGGAGAGTAGAACCACTGGTCTAACAGACACAGTAGAGTAGAGTAGGACCACTGGTCTAACAGACACAGTAGAGGAGAGTAGAACCACTGGTCTAACAGACACAGTAGAGTAGAGTAGAACCACTGGTCTAACAGACACAGTAGAGGAGAGTAGAAACATTGGTCTAACAGACACAGTAGAGTAGAGTAGAACCACTGGTCTAACAGACACAGTAGAGTAGATTAGAACCACTGGTCTACTACAGACACAGTAGAGTAGAGTAAAACCACTGGTCAAACAGACACAGTAGAGTAGAGTAGAACCACTGGTCGAACAGACACAGTAGAGTAGAACCACTGGTCTAACAGACACAATAGAGTAGAGTAGAACCACTGGTCTATCAGACACAGTAGAGTAGAACCACTGGTCTAACAGACACAGTAGAGTAGAACCACTGGTCTAACAGACACAGTAGAGGAGAGTAGAACCACTGGTCTAACAGACACAGTAGAGTAGAGTAGAACCACTGATCTAACAGACACAGTAGAGTAGAGTAGAACCACTGGTCTAACAGACACAGTAGAGGAGAGTAGAAACACTGGTCTAACAGACACAGTAGAGTAGAGTAGAACCACTGGTCTAAAAGACACGGTAGAGGAGAGTAGAACCACTGGTCTAACAGACACAGTAGAGTAGAGTAGAACCACTGGTCTAGCAGACACAGTATAGTAGAGTAGAGTAAAACCACTGGTCTAACAGACACAGTAGAGGAGAGTAGAACCACTGGTCTAACAGACACAATAGAGTAGAGGAGATCCACTGGTCTAACAGACAGAGTAGAGTAGAGTAGAGGAGAACCACTGGTCTAACAGACACAGTAGAGGAGAGTAGAACCACTGATCTAACAGACACAGTAGAGTAGAGTAGAGTAGAACCACTGGTCTAACAGACACAGTAGAGGAGAGTAGAACAACTGGTCTATCAGACACAGTAGAGGAGAGTAGAACCACTGGTCTAACAGACACAGTAGAGGAGAGTAGAACCACTGGTCTAACAGACAGAGTATAGGAGAGTAGAACAACTGGTCTAACAGACACAGTAGAGTAGAGTAGAGTAGAACCACTGGTCTATCAGACACAGTAGAGGAGAGTAGATCCACTGGTCTAACAGACACAGTAGAGTAGAGTGGAACCACTGGTCTAACAGACACAGTAGAGTAGAGTAGAACCACTGGTCTAACAGACAGAGTAGAGTAGAGTAGGACCACTGGTCTAACAGACACAGTAGAGTAGAGTAGAACCACTGGTCTAACAGACACAGTAGAGGAGAGTAGAACCACTGGTCTAACAGACACAGTAGAGTAGAACCACTGGTCTAACAGACACAATAGAGGAGAGTAGAGTAAAACCACTGGTCTAACAGACACAGTAGAGTAGAGTAGAACCACTGGTCTAACAGACACAATAGAGGAGAGTAGAGTAAAACCACTGGTCTAGCAGACACAGTAGAGTAGAACCACTGGTCTAACAGACACAGTAGAGTAGAGTAGAACCACTGGTCTAACAGACACAGTAGAGTAGAACCACTGGTCTAACAGAAACAGTAGAGTAGAACCACTGGTCTAACAGAAACAGTAGAGTAGAACCACTGGTCTAGCAGACACAGTAGAGTAGAGTAGAGTAGAACCACTGGTCTAACAGACACAGTAGAGTAGAGTAGAACCACTGGTCTAACAGACACAGTAGAGTAGAGTAGAACCACTGGTCTAACAGACACAGTAGAGTAGAGTAGAACCACTGGTCTAACAGACACAATAGAGTAGAGTAGAGTAGAACCACTTGTCTAACAGACACAGTAGAGTAGAGTAGAGGAAAACCACTGGTCTATCAGACACAGTAGAGGAGAGTAGAACCACTTGTCTAACAGACACAATAGAGTAGAGTAGAGTAGAACCACTTGTCTAACAGACACAGTAGAGTAGAGTAGAGGAAAACCACTGGTCTAACAGACACAGTAGAATAGAACCAGTGGTCTAACAGACACAGTAGAGTAGAACCACTGGTCTAACAGACACAGTAGAGTAGGACCACTGGTCTAACAGACACAGTAGAGTAGAACCACTGGTCTAACAGACACAGTAGAGGAGAGTAGAACCACTGGTCTAACAGACACAATAGAGTAGAGGAGAACCACTGGCCTAACAGACACAATGGAGTAGAGGAGAACCACTGGTCTAACAGACACAGTATAGTAGAGTAGAACCACTGGTCTAACAGACACAGTAGAGTAGAGTAGAACCACTGGTCTAACAGACACAGTAGAGGAGAGTAGAATCACTGGTCTAACAGACACAGTAGAGTAGAGTAGGACCACTGGTCTAACAGACACAGTAGAGTAGAGTAGAACCACTGGTCTAACAGACACAATAGAGTAGAGGAGATCCACTGGTCTAACAGACACAGTAGAGTAGAGTAGAGTATAACCACTGGTCTAACAGACACAATAGAGTAGAGGAGAACCACTGGTCTAACAGACACAGTAGAGGAGAGTAGAACCACTGGTCTAACAGACACAGTGGAGTAGAACCACTGGTCTAACAGACACAGTAGAGGAGAGTAGAATCACTGGTCTAACAGACACAGTAGAGTATAGTAGAACCACTGGTCTAACAGACACAGTAGAGTAGAGTAGGACCACTGGTCTATCAGACACAGTAGAGGAGATCCACTGGTCTAACAGACACAGTAGAGTAGAGTAGAGTAGAACCACTGGTCTAACAGACACAATAGAGTAGAGGAGAACCACTGGTCTAACAGACAGAGTAGAGTAGAACCACTGGTCTAACAGACACAGTAGAGGAGAGTAGAACCACTGGTCTAACAGACACAATAGAGTAGAGGAGATCCACTGGTCTAACAGACACAGTAGAGTAGAGTAGAGGAGAACCACTGGTCTAACAGACACAGTAGAGTAGAACCACTGGTCTAACAGACACAGTAGAGTAGAGTAGAACCACTGGTCTAACAGACACAGTAGAGTAGAACCACTGGTCTAACAGACACAGTAGAGGAGATCCACTGGTCTAACAGACACAGTAGAGTAGAGTAGAGTAGAGTAGAACCACTGGTCTAACAGACACAATAGAGTAGAGGAGAACCACTGGTCTAACAGACAGAGTAGAGTAGAACCACTGGTCTAACAGACACAGTAGAGTAGAGTAGAACCACTGGTCTAACAGACACAATAGAGTAGAGTAGAACCACTGGTCTAACAGACACAGTAGAGTAGAGTAGAGTATAACCACTGGTCTAACAGACACAATAGAGTAGAGGAGAACCACTGGTCTAACAGACACAGTAGAGGAGAGTAGAACCACTGGTCTAACAGACACAGTAGAGTAGAACCACTGGTCTAACAGACACAGTAGAGGAGAGTAGAATCACTGGTCTAACAGACACAGTAGAGTAGAGTAGAACCACTGGTCTAACAGACACAGTAGAGTAGAGTAGGACCACTGGTCTATCAGACACAGTAGAGGAGATCCACTGGTCTAACAGACACAGTAGAGTAGAGTAGAGTAGAACCACTGGTCTAACAGACACAATAGAGTAGAGGAGAACCACTGGTCTAACAGACAGAGTAGAGTAGAACCACTGGTCTAACAGACACAGTAGAGGAGAGTAGAACCACTGGTATAACAGACACAATAGAGTAGAGGAGATCCACTGGTCTAACAGACAAAGTAGAGTAGAGTAGAGGAGAACCACTGGTCTAACAGACACAGTAGAGTAGAACCACTGGTCTAACAGACACAGTAGAGTAGAGTAGAACCACTGGTCTAACAGACACAGTAGAGTAGAACCACTGGTCTAACAGACACAGTAGAGGAGATCCACTGGTCTAACAGACACAGTAGAGTAGAGTAGAGTAGAACCACTGGTCTAACAGACACAATAGAGTAGAGGAGAACCACTGGTCTAACAGACAGAGTAGAGTAGAACCACTGGTCTAACAGACACAGTAGAGGAGAGTAGAACCACTGGTCTAACAGACACAATAGAGTAGAGGAGATCCACTGGTCTAACAGACACAGTAGAGTAGAGTAGAGGAGAACCAATGGTCTAACAGACACAGTAGAGTAGAACCACTGGTCTAACAGACACAGTAGAGTAGAGTAGAACCACTGGTCTAACAGACACAGTAGAGTAGAACCACTGGTCTAACAGACACAATAGAGTAGAACCACTGGTCTAACAGACACAGTAGAGGAGAGTAGAACCACTGGTCTAACAGACACAGCAGAGTAGAGTAGAACCACTGGTCTAACAGACACAGTAGAGTAGAGTAGAAACACTGGTCTAACAGACACAGTAGAGTAGAGTAGAACCACTGGTCTAACAGACACAGTAGAGGAGAGTAGAACCAATGGTCTATCAGACACAGCAGAGGAGAGTAGAATCACTGGTCTAACAGAAACAGTAGAGTAGAGTAGAACCACTGGTCTAACAGACACAGCAGAGTAGAGTAGAACCACTGGTCTATCAGACACAGCAGAGTAGAACCACTGGTCTATCAGACACAGTAGAGGAGAGTAGAACCACCGGTCTAACAGACACAGTAGAGTAGAGTAGAACCACTGGTCTAACAGACACAGTATAGTAGAGGAGAGAAGAACCACTGGTCTAACAGACACAGTAGAGGAGAGTAGAACCACTGGTCTAACAGACACAGTAGAGTAGAGTAGAACCACTGGTCTAACAGACACAGTAGAGGAGAGAAGAACCACTGGTCTATCAGACACAGCAGAGTAGAACCACTGGTCTATCAGACACAGTAGAGTAGAGTAGAACCACCGGTCTAACAGACACAGTAGAGTAGAGTAGAACCACTGGTCTAACAGACACAGTAGAGTAGAGTAGAACCACTGGTCTAACAGACACAGTAGAGTAGAACAACTGGTCTAGCATACACAGTAGAGTAGACCCACTGGTCTAGCAGACACAGTAGAGTAGAACCACTGGTCTAGTAGACACAGTAGAGTACAATCACTGGTCTAACAGACACAGTAGAGTAGAGTAGAACCGCTGGTCTACTAGACACAGTAGAGTAGAACCGCTGTGCTAGCAGACACAGTATAGTAGAACCACTGGTCAAGCAGACACAGTAGAGTAGAACCACTGGTCTAGCAGACACAGTAGAGTAGAACCACTGGTCTAGCAGACAGAGTAGAGGAGAACCACTGGTCTAACAGACACAGTAGAGTAGAACCACTGGTCTAACAGACACAGTAGATTAGAACCACTGGTCTAACAGACACAGTAGAGTAGAACCACTGGTCTAGCAGACACAGTAGAGTAGAACCACTGGCCTAGCAGACACAGTAGAGTAGAACCACTGATCTAGCAGACACAGTAGAGTAGAACCACTGGTCTAGCAGACAGAGTAGAGTAGAACCACTGGTCTAGCAGACACAGTAGAGTAGAACCAGTGGTCTAACAGACACAGTAGAGTAGAACCACTGGTCTAACAGACACAGTAGAGTAGAACCACTGGTCTAACAGACACAGTAGAGTAGTTCCACTTGTCTAACAGACACAGTAGAGTAGAACCACTGGTCTAACAGACACAGTAGAGTAGAACCACTGGTCTAACAGACACAGTAGAGTAGAACCACTGGTCTAACAGACACAGTAGAGTAGAACCACTGGTCTAACAGACACAGTAGAGCAGAACCACTTGTCTAACAGACACAGTAGAGTAGAGTAGAACCACTGGTCTAACAGACACAGTAGAGTAGAACCACTGGTCTAACAGACACAGTAGAGTAGAACCACTGTTCTAACAGACACAGTAGAGTAGAACCACTGGTCTAACAGACACAGTAGAGTAGAACCACTGGTCTAACAGACACAGTAAAACAGAACCACTGGTCTAAAAGACACAGTAGAGTACAACCACTGGTCTAACAGACACAGTAGAGTAGAACCACTGGTCTAACAGACACAGTAAAACAGAACCACTGGTCTAAAAGACACAGTAGAGTAGAACCACTGGTCTAACAGACACAGTAGAGTAGAACCACTGGTCTAAAAGACACAGTAGAGTAGAACCACTGGTCTAACAGACACAGTAAAACAGAACCACTGGTCTAACAGACACAGTAAAACAGAACCACTGGTCTAGCAGAAACAGTAGAGTAGAACCACTGGTCTAGCAGACACAGTAGAGTAGAGTAAAACCACTGGTCTAACAGACACAATAGAGTAGAGGAGAACCACTGGTCTAACAGACACAGTAGAGGAGAGTAGAAACACTGGTCTAACAGACACAGTAGAGTAGAACCACTGGTCTAACAGACACAGTAGAGGAGAGTAGAACCACTGGTCTAACAGACACAGTAGAGTAGAGTAGAACCACTGGTCTAACAGACACAGTAGAGTAGAACCACTGGTCTAACAGACACAATAGAGTAGAGGAGAACCACTGGTCTAACAGACACAGTAGAGTAGAACCACTGGTCTAGCAGACACAGTAGAGTACAACCACTGGTCTAGCAGACACAGTAGAGTACAACCACTGGTCTAGCAGACACAGTAGAGGAGAACCACTGGTCTAGCAGACACAGTAGAGTAGAACCACTGGTCTAACAGACACAGTAGAATAGAACCAGTGGTCTTGCAGACACAGTAGAGTAGAACCACTGGTCTAGCAGACACAGTAGAGTAGAACCACTGGTCTAACAGACACAGTAGAGTAGAACCACTGGTCTAACAGACACAGTAGATTAGAACCACTGGTCTAGCAGACACAGTAGAGTAGAACCACTGGTCTAGCAGACACTGTAGAGTAGAACCACTGGTCTAGCAGACACAGTAGAGTAGAACCACTGGTCTAGCAGACACAGTAGAGTAGAACCACTGGTCTAGCAGACGCAGTAGAGTAGAACCACTGGTCTAACAGACACAGTAGAGTAGAACCACTGGTCTAACAGACACAGTAGAGTAGAACCACTGGTCTAGCAGACACAGTAGAGTAGAACCACTGGTCTAGCAGACACAGTAGAGTAGAACCACTGGTCTAACAGACACAGTAGAGTAGAACCACTGGTCTAACAGACACAGTAGAGTAGAACCACTGGTCTAGCAGACACAGTAGAGTAGAACCACTGGTCTAGCAGACGCAGTAGATTAGAGTAGAACCACTGGTCTAACAGACACAGTAGAGTAGAGGAGAACCGTTTTTATTCCAATCAGTCTGACATGTCTGGCTGAGTGGTGTCCTGGCCGTGTCTACCCTTCAGTCTCCGACTAAATATAACCCAGGCAGCATCGGGGACCAGGGTGTGTATGTGTGTGTGTGTGTGTGTGTGTGTGTGTGTGTGTGTGTGTGTGTGTGTGTGTGTGTGTGTGTGTGTGTGTGTGTGTGTGTGTGTGTGTGTGTGTGTGTGTGTGTGTGTGTGTGTGTGTGTGTGTGTGTGTGTGTGGGGGGGGGGGGAATCAGGGCGTGGGCCTGATGGAAAAACAAAACATGCTGACGTTGGAGTAACGTCCGAGTGACGTCGCCTCGCCGCCTTGGTTGAAAACCACAACGTGGTTATTTCTGTTTGCTTGTTGATGGCATATCGTGTGTGGACCTTGGCAGGAAGGTAGTGTGTGTGTGTGTGTGTGTGTGTGTGTGTGTGTGTGTGTGTGTGTGTGTGTGTGTGTGTGTGTGTGTGTGTGTGTGTGTGTGTGTGTGTGTGTGTGTGTGTGTGTGCGTGTGTGCGTGTGCTCAAATATTTAGTCTATACTGTGTGTGTGCTTGAATGCATGCATGTGTATCTGTCTGTCTGAGTGTGTGTGTGTATCTGTCTGAGTGTGTGTGTACATCTGTCTGACTGAGTGTGTGTGTACATCTGTCTGACTGAGTCTACATCTGTCTGTCTGAGTGTACATCTGTCTGACTGAGTGTGTGTCTCTGTCTGACTGAGTGTGTGTGTACATCTGTCTGACTGAGTGTGTGTATCTGTCTGTCTGAGTGTGTATATCTGTCTGTCTGAGTGTGTGTGTATATCTGTCTGACTGAGTGTGTGAGTTCCCAGCAGGCCAGCAGCAGTGATGATGACAGGTTAGAGCCCCATAGAGAGTTATGGTGATGTACCTGTCACAAGGGCTGCTGTTTGGGGATGTTCTATCTGTTTGTCTGAGAGATTCACTATTACCCTATGGTGTGTGTGTGTGTGTGTGTGTGTGTGTGTGTGTGTGTGTGTGTGTGTGTGTGTGTGTGTGTGTGTGTGTGTGTGTGTGTGTGTGTGTGTGTGTGTGTGTGTGTGTGTGTGTGTGTGTGTGTGTGTGTGTGTGTGTGTGTGTGTGTGTGTGTGTGTGCTTGTGTTTAAGCAAGACCCTGTGTCTGCATACTGAGTGAGGTCATCAAACTCACTGAAACATAGCTGATGTCCTGTCTATACATTACTGTTCCTGACTCAGCTGTTCACTGACACACATAAACACTTCCTTACTGCATACTGAAACATGAGCTCTCCAGACTCTCTGTCAGCAAGTCTGTGGGTCATCCAGCCAGAGAGGTCCAGTACTAACATCACCCTTTGACTTGTGCATATGTGTGTACAGTATGTATGTGTGTGTGTGTGTGTGTTCTCTGTGCCAGCCAGAGAGGTCCAGTACTAACATCACCCTTTGACTTGTGTATATGTGTGTACAGAATGTATGTGTGTGTGTGTGTATGTGTGTATGTGTGTATGTGTGTATGTGTGTATGTGTGTATGTGTGTATGTGTGTATGTGTGTGTGTGTGTATGTGTGTGTGTGTGTTAGTGTTAGTGTTAGTGTTAGTGTTAGTGTTAGTGTTAGTGTTAGTGTTAGTGTTAGTGTTAGTGTGTGTGTTAGTGTTAGTGTGTGTGTTAGTGTTAGTGTTAGTGTTAGTGTTAGTGTGTGTTAGTGTGTGTGTGTGTGTGTGTGTGTGTGTGTGTGTGTGTGTGTGTTAGTGTTAGTGTTAGTGTTAGTGTTAGTGTTAGTGTTAGTGTTAGTGTTAGTGTTAGTGTTAGTGTTAGTGTTAGTGTGTGTGTGTGTGTGTGTGTGTGTGTGTGTGTGTGTGTGTGTGTGTGTGTGTGTGTGTGTGTGTGTGTGTGTGTGTGTGTGTGTGTGTGTGTGTGTGTGTGTGTGTGTTCTCTGTGCCAGCCACAGAGGTTCAGTATTAGGTGATCTATGACGCCATGGCCTTCATATTAGCCAGCACAGAACACTGTGTGTTAAAGCTCTCAGAGCAGGGGTGCTGAACTAGAATCAGTTTTGCCTTTTTGACATCATAATGAATAAGACTATATGGACAGGGGGATCCTGATCCTAGATCAGCACACCTCTCTGACACAGTTTTTGGACCCTGGAGCACTAATATATAGTAGAAATGATGATTGAACTTTTTGTGGTATAGTAAACTGAAGGAATATACATGACTGTATATGACTCTATAATTAGTATATTATTGCATAAGTGTTTCTATCTAAGCATATATGTAAAGCTCACACTAACTATGCTCCCAATTCACCGCTTTATTGACAACGTTCCCATCCGTCAGGTCTGACGAAGATTCGTTTTGGCACCAACATTTTTAAGGATGTGCGTATGTCCAAAAACATTTCTATAGTTCAGCATTTTCCCACAAAAAAATGCCTGTGTCTCTCAGATGTCTGAAGTGAAGTGAACCACGGCCCCTAATAGTACGGTGATGACAGAAACACACTATCCTGTATACCGCACGTCCTCTGTCTCTCTGGTTCACACCATTCCACTATCACACACACCCTGCCATCCGTTTTGTCACCAAGGCCCCATATACTACCCACCACTGCGACCTGTATGCTCTTGTTGGCTGGCCCTCGCTTCATATTTGTCGCCAAACCCACTGGCTCCAGGTCATCTATAAGTCTTTGCTAGAGAGAGAGAGAGAGAGAGAGAGAGAGAGAGAGAGAGAGAGAGAGAGAGAGAGAGAGAGAGAGAGAGAGAGAGAGAGAGAGAGAGAGAGAGAGAGAGAGAGAGAGAGAGAGGAAGAGGTGCAGTCTGGGATCCCACACACCTGAGTTGTCGGAAAACTGTGGCACCTCCCAGGCGACGGCCGCCTGCGTGTCTGTGGCCTGGAAAGTGGGCGGTGACCTGCACCTGTCAATCACAGGGGGCTCCGTATCTAGAAAGGAACAACATCGTTGTTGTTAGGGAGACGACAAAGCTTGACCATGACAACCAACAATCTCCAGCTGAATGTTAACTAATTGGACTGATTTAGTGTTGAGCACTATTGCTATCCTACATTAGGACTTATATCAGTATATTAGTATATAGGTAGTAGTATTCCTACAATCGGATAACAATCTAGTGTAACCCTATGGTAAAGTAGGGTATGGTATGTTCTTCATTTTAGTGGTATGTGTTAAACATGTGTGTCTAATGAAAGCCACTGCATTCCTTCATAATAGCATATGGAAATATTCAGGGCTACCACAGTGCTTTCCCCCTTGGTTTCTGAGAGGTTTAAGTGTGTGACACTGGACACCCTTATTTTCCACACTTTGCACACTTGAGTTTGCCACCTGTGACAACTGTGTAGACTCGTTATTTATCTTTTATCCAAAGGGACTACTGCATGTGGCAGCCGGGATCCAAACCCCACCACTCTGGAGTTCTAAGCACCTCACTCCCACTAACCGAGTCATTGGAAAAAAAAAATATTTTTTATTTTACCGTTATTTTACCAGGTAAGTTGACTGAGAACACGTTCTCATTTGCAGCAACGACCTGGGGAATAGTTACAGGGGAGAGGAGGGGGATGAATGAGACAATTGTAAACTGGGGATTATTAGGTGACCATGATGGTTTGAGGGCCAGATTGGGAATTTAGCCAGGACACCGGGGTTAACACCCCTACTCTTACGATAAGTGAAATAGGAAATAGGAACTACCAGAAGTATTTCCTGATAACGTAACCTGACCAGGAGAAACTCTGGGCGCTACTTAAAAGATACAGTATGACTAGAGCCTGTAGGCTATAACTGGGGCCTGGAGTTTTTCACGGTCAGGTCATGAGGTCAGGAAAAACTTAGGTTCCTGATCGCAATCACACGTTTCACATTGGTATTGCTGTGATGTGCTGTGATGTGCTTGTGATGTTGGTTGTGATATGGTTACAATAAGGTGGTGTTATGGTTATGATGTGGTAGTAATATGTGATCTGTGCTTGTGATATGTGGTTGTGATATGTGGTTGTGATATGTGGTTGTGATATGTGGTTGTGATATGTGGTTGTGATATATGGTTGTGATGTGGTTGTGATATGTGGTTGTGATATGTGGTTGTGATATGTGGTTGTGATATATGGTTGTGATGTGGTTGTGATATGTGGTTGTGATATGTGGTTGTGATATGTGGTTGTGATATGTGGTTGTGATATATGGTTGTGATGTGGTTGTGATATGTGGTTGTGATATGTGGTTGTGATGTGGTTGTGATATGTGGTTGTGATATGTGGTTGTGATATATGGTTGTGATGTGGTTGTGATATGTGGTTGTGATATGTGGTTGTGATATGTGGTTGTGATATGTGGTTGTGATATGTGGTTGTGATATGTGGTTGTGATCTGTGGTTGTGATATGTGGTTGTTATATGTGGTTGTGATATGTGGTTGTGATATGTGGTTGTGATATGTGGTTGTGATATGTGGTTGTGATATGTGGTTGTGATGTGGTTGTGATGTGGTTGTGATATGTGGTTGTGATATGTGGTTGTGATCTGTGGTTGTTATATGTGGTTGTGATGTGGTTGTGATGTGGTTGTGATATGTGGTTGTTATATGTGGTTGTGATGTGGTTGTGATATGTGGTTGTGATATGTGGTTGTGATATGTGGTTGTGATATGTGGTTGTGATATGTGGTTGTGATATGTGGTTGTGATATGTGGTTGTGATGTGGTTGTGATCTGATGGTTGGTTGTGGTTGTGATATGTGGTTGTGATCTGATGGTTGGTTGTGGTTGTGATATGTGGTTGTGATATGTGGTTGTGATATGTGGTTGTGATATGTGGTTGTGATATGTGGTTGTGATATGTGGTTGTGATATGTGGTTGTGATATGTGGTTGTGATATGTGGTTGTGATATGTGGTTGTGATGTGGTTGTGATGTGGTTGTGATGTGTGGTTGTGATCTGATGGTTGGTTGTGGTTGTGATATGTGATTGTGATATGTGGTTGTGATATGTGGTTGTGATATGTGGTTGTGATGTGGTTGTGATGTGTGGTTGTGATATGTGGTTGTGATATGTGGTTGTGATATGTGGTTGTGATATGTGGTTGTGATATATGGTTGTGATATATGGTTGTGATATGTGGTTGTGATATGTGGTTGTGATATGTGGTTGTGATATGTGGTTGTGATATGTGGTTGTGATATATGGTTGTGATATGTGGTTGTGATATGTGGTTGTGATGTGGTTGTGATATGTGGTTGTGATCTGATGGTTGGTTGTGGTTGTGATGTGTGGTTGTGATATGTGGTTGTGATATGTGGTTGTGATATGTGGTTGTGATATGTGGTTGTGATATGTGGTTGTGATCTGATGGTTGTGATATGTGGTTGTGATCTGATGGTTGTGATATGTGGTTGTGATATGTGGTTGTGATATGTGGTTGTGATATGTGGTTGTGATATGTGGTTGTGATATGTGGTTGTGATATGTGGTTGTGATCTGATGGTTGTGATATGTGGTTGTGATCTGATGGTTGTGATATGTGGTTGTGATATGTGGTTGTGATATGTGGTTGTGATGTGTGGTTGTGATATGTGGTTGTGATTGTGATATGTGGTTGTGATATGTGGTTGTGATATGTGGTTGTGATATGTGGTTGTGATTGTGATATGTGGTTGTGATATGTGGTTGTGATATGTGGTTGTGATATGTGGTTGTGATATGTGGTTGTGATCTGATGGTTGGTTGTGATGTGGTTGTGATATGTGGTTGGTTGTGGTTGTGATATGTGGTTGTGATATGTGGTTGTGATATGTGGTTGTGATCTGATGGTTGGTTGTGGTTGTGATATGTGGTTGTGATATGTGGTTGTGATATGTGGTTGTGATATGTGGTTGTGATATGTGGTTGTGATCTGATGGTTGTGATCTGATGGTTGGTTGTGGTTGTGATATGTGGTTGTGATATGTGGTTGTGATATGTGGTTGTGATATGTGGTTGTGATATGTGGTTGTGATATGTGGTTGTTATATGTGGTTGTGATATGTGGTTGTGATATGTGGTTGTGATCTGATGGTTGGTTGTGGTTGTGATATGTGGTTGTGATATGTGGTTGTTATATGTGGTTGTGATATGTGGTTGTGATATGTGGTTGTGATATGTGGTTGTGATATGTGGTTGTGATCTGATGGTTGGTTGTGGTTGTGATATGTGGTTGTGATATGTGGTTGGTTGTGGTTGTGATATGTGGTTGTGATATGTGGTTGTGATCTGATGTGTGGTTGTGATATGTGGTTGGTTGTTTATTTTTATTTATTTTTTATTTATTTATTTTTATTATTATTTTACCGTTATTTTACCAGGTAAGTTGACTGAGAACACGTTCTCATTTGCAGCAACGACCTGGGGAATAGTTACAGGGGAGAGGAGGGGGATGAATGAGCCAATTGTAAACTGGGGATTATGATGGTTTGAGGGCCAGATTGGGAATTTAGCCAGGACACCGGGGTTAACACCCCTACTCTTACGATAAGTGCCATGGGATCTTTAATGACCGCAGAGAGTCAGGACACCCGTTTAACGTCCCATCCGAAAGACGGCACCCTATACAGGACAGTGTCCCCAATCACTGCCCTGGGGCATTGGGATATTTTTTAGACCAGAGGAAAGAGTGCCTCCTACTGGCCCTCCAACACCACTTCCAGCAGCATCTGGTCTCCCATCCAGGGACTGACCAGGACCAACCCTGCTTAGCTTCAGAAGCAAGCCAGCAGTGGTATGCAGGGTGGTATGCTGCTGGTTGTGATGTGGTTGTGATATGTGGTTGTGATCTGATGGTTGGTTGTGATGTGCTTGCGACCTGACCTCACCTATGACAGTGACAGTGAAGGTGCAGTTAGCCTGGTTCCCAGCACGGTCTGTCGCTGTATAGATTATCTTCTCCTCTCCTATAGGGAACAGCTGGGGAGGGGTGTACACAGGCTTCACCTGAACCAGGACCTAGAGGGCAAAGGTCACAGATGACTGTTAGGAGTATTATTCATCATCTCTCATTGATTCCTTCACAGGATTAGTCATGTAAAGGATTCTTCCTTCCTTGAGAGTTTTTCCTTTGTTCCTTGGCCCTACTGCTTGGTCTTGGTTGCTTGGGGGTTTAGGTTTGAGTTGATGTTCTGCACCTTGTTGCATTTTGTGAAAAGCTCTTCACAGAGAAAATATGAACCTCAGGAGAGGTGCACACTAACACCCTGGAGGGGAAAAGAGACAACCCTCCTCCACTCACCTCCTCCCCAGAGTTGTCAGTAGCAGTGGGCACCTTCCAGCTGATGTTGGCAGTGCCACGCCGCTCGTCCGTTTCTGCCACCACGTCTCTGGGGCACTGGATCCACGGACGTTCTGAATCTGGATGGAGAGAGTAAGAAAATAAACAACAGATAAACGACAGTCCTAAGAATCAGAGTGGATGGATAAAGAGGTGGCCAAAAAATCCCCCAAAAACCTAACAAGGAAGATGTCGGGGTCAATCTGGTTTCAATTTCACTCAGTTAAATTGGACACGATGGGACTTACTCATAGGAGTGCCATTCCTCAACTGACAGGAATTTAGACGGAATTAACTCCAACTCTGCTAAGAACAATAAACGGTAAAGAAGGACATGAACTGAAGCAACAAGCCCAGGAGGAGACTTAGGCTTCTTCCCAAATGCCATCCTATTCTCATTACTTTTGACCAGGGCCCATCGGGCTCTGGTCAAAAGTAGTGTACTACATAGGGAGTAGGGTGCCATTTTGGATGCACACTTCTATCACACGTCGTCATGACACTGAGGGAGGGACTGTGATGTCACACCTAACCTCTGACCCCTCTCACACAACATGTCAGAGCCCCCTCTGTTCTTAATTACAGAGTTAAAACACTCTGCCATGTTGACATCATCACCTCTTAGCCAATTATGTGTCTGTCTCTATTATTGACATCACCTCATTGCCGATTACAGCTGTCGCTGTCTTTCTATACATCAATAACCTTAACATTACCCTCTAGGATAGTGGTTCTGAACTGGTGGGACCCAAATTTGGATTTATTTATTTTATATTTTTTTGCGGGGGATTAAAAAAATACTCCAGTCTAAATTTAAACAACTAATACCAGGTAGAAAGTGTGTCGAAATTATAATGAAGTTACATTTTTTTTAAATTATAATTATTCTTAAAAAAATATTTTTCAATCACAGTATTTTCAATATTTGTGGTCTCAAACAAAAGAGCTTGCCAACATTCTTCACCAAGTATATGAGAAATGTGGAATTATTGACAATGAAATGATGTGAATGTTGTTCCAATGTTTAATATAATTGCTACATTTACTGTCAATATAACATTCAAAATAGTTTTCCAGATTGCGTTTCGGCACAAAGAATCACAATGCAAATATTGGGTCGTGACTGAGACAACCTGGTCCATTTGGGTCCGTAGCCAAAACCAGTGGAGAACCAGCGCTCTAGGGTATATGAGACTCCCTCTAAGCTTTGCTAAGCCAGGTAGGTCAATGTCAACAGAGAAGACTGCTTTACTGGGTTTTGTGTGAAAGTTCACAGCTGGAAAAGACCCATTTAGTGAGGTAT
>NC_074700.1:17685113-17693033 GCF_029448725.1 Salvelinus fontinalis | reverse complement strand
GACACCCGTCTCCTCCCCGCCATCGACACCCGACTCCTCCCCGCCATCGACACCCATCTCCACCCCGTCATCTACACCCGTCTCCTCCCCGTCATCGACACCCGTCTCCTCCCCGTCATCGACACCCGTCTCCTCCCCTTCATCTACACCCGTCTCCTCCCCGTCATCTACACCCGTCTCCTCCCCGCCATCGACACCCATCTCCTCCCCGCCATAGACACCTGACTCCTCCCCGCCATCGACACCCGTCTCCTCCCCGTCATCTACACCCATCTCCTCCCCGTCATCGACACCCGTCTCCTCCCCGCCATCGACACCGACTCTTCCCCGCCATCGACACCTGTCTCCTCCCCGTCATCGACACCCGTCATCTACACCCGTCTCCTCCCCGTCATCGACACCCGTCTCCTCCCCGTCATCGACACCCGTCTCCTCCCCGTCATCGACACCCGTCTCCTCTACTTCATCTACACCCGTCTCCTCCCCGCCATCGACAACCGACTCCTCCCCGCCATCGACACCTGACTCCTCCCCGCCATCGACACCCGTCTCCTCCCCGTCATCTACACCCGTCTCCTCTACTTCATCTACACCCGTCTCCTCCCCGCCATCGACACCCGTCTCCTCCCCGCCATCGACACCTGACTCCTCCCCGCCATCGACACCCGTCTCCTCCCCGTCATCTACACCCGTCTCCTCCCCGTCATCGACACCCGTCTCCTCCCCGCCATCGACACCCGACTCCTCCCCGCCATCGACACCCGTCTCCTCCCCGTCATCGACACCCGTCTCCACCCCGTCATCTACACACGTCATCTACACCTGTCTCCTCCCCTTCATCTACACCCGTCTCCTCCCCGTCATCGACACCCGTCTCCTCCCCGTCATCGACACCCGCTCCTCCCCGCCATCGACACCCGTCTCCTCCCCGCCACCGACACCTGACTCCTCCCCGCCATCGACACCCGTCTCCACCCCGTCATCTACACCCGTCTCCTCCCCGTCATCGACACCCGTCTCCTCCCCGTCATCGACACCCGTCTCCTCCCCTTCATCTACACCCGTCTCCTCCCCTTCATCTACACCCGTCTCCTCCCCGTCATCTACACCCGTCTCCTCCCCGCCATCGACACCCGTCTCCTCCCCGCCATCGACACCCGACTCCTCCCCGCCATCGACACCCGTCTCCTCCCCGTCATCGACACCCGTCTCCTCCCCGTCATCTACACCCGTCTCCTCCCCGTCATCGACACCCGTCTCCTCCCCGCCATCGACACCGACTCTTCCCCCGCCATCGACACCTGTCTCCTCCCCGTCATCTACACCCGTCTCCTCCCCGTCATCGACACCCGTCTCCTCCCCGTCATCGACACCCGTCTCCTCCCCGTCATCGACACCCGTCTCCTCTACTTCATCTACACCCGTCTCCTCCCCGCCATCTACACCCGTCTCCTCCCCTTCATCTACACCCGTCTCCTCCCCGTCATCGACACCCGTCTCCTCCCGGTCATCGACACCGTCTCCTCCCCGCCATCGACACCCGTCTCCTCCCCGCCATCGACACCCGACTCCTCCCCGCCATCGACACCCGTCTCCTCCCCGTCATCGACACCCGTCTCCACCCCGTCATCTACACACGTCATCTACACCCGTCTCCTCCCCGCCATCGACACCCGTCTCCTCCCCGTCATCGACACCCGTCTCCTCCCCGTCATCGACACCCGACTCCTCTACTTCATCTACACCCGTCTCCTCCCCGCCATCGACACCCGACTCCTCCCCGTCATCGAAACCCGTCTTCTCCCCGTCATCGACACCCGTCTCCTCCCCTTCATCTACACCCGTCTCCTCCCCGTCATCGACACCTGTCTCCTCCCCGTCATCGACACCCGTCTCCTCTATTTCATCTACACCCGTCTCCTCCCCGCCATCGACACCCGACTCCTCCCCGTCATCAAAACCCGTATTCTCCCCGTCATCGACACCCGTCTCCACCCCTTCATCTACACCCCTCTCCTCCCCGTCATCGTCACCCGTCTCCTCCCCTTCATCTACACCCGTCTCCTCCCCGTCATCGACACCCGTCTCCTCCCCGTCATCGACACCCGACTCCTCTACTTCATCTCCACCCGTCTCCTCCCCGCCATCGACACCCGACTCCTCCCCGTCATCGAAACCCGTCTTCTCCCCGTCATCGACACCCGTCTCCTCCCCTTCATCTACACCCGTCTCCACCCCGTCATCGACACCTGTCTCCTCCCCGTCATCGACACCCGTCTCCTCTATTTCATCTACACCCGTCTCCTCCCCGCCATCGACACCCGACTCCTCCCCGTCATCGAAACCCGTCTTCTCCCCGTCATCGACACCCGTCTCCACCCCTTCATCTACACCCCTCTCCTCCCCGTCATCGTCACCCGTCTCCTCCCCTTCATCTACACCCGTCTCCTTCCCGTCATCTACACCCCTCTCCTCCCCGTCATCGTCACCCGTCTCCTCCCCTTCATCTACACCCGTCTCCTCCCCGTCATCGACACCCGTCTCCTCCCCGTCATCGACACACGTCTCCTCCCCGTCATCGACACCCGTCTCCTCCCCTTCATCTACACCCGTCTCCTCCCGTCATCTACACCCGTCTCCTCCCCGTCATCGACACCCGTCTCCTTCCCGCCATCGACACCCGACTCCTCCCCGCCATCGACACCCGTCTCCTCCCCGTCATCTACACCCGTCTCCTCCCCGTCATCTACACCCGTCTCCTCCCCGTCATCGACACCCGTCTCCTCCACTTCATCGACACCCGTCTCCTCCCCGTCATCTACACCCGTCTCCTCCCCGTCATCGACACCCGTCTCCTCCCCGCCATCGACACCCGTCTCCTCCCCGTCATCTCCACCCGTCTCCTCCCCGTCATCTACACCAGTCTCCTCCCCGCCATCGACACCCGACTCCTCCCCGCCATCGACACCCGTCTCCTCCCCGTCATCGACACCCGTCTCCTCCCCGTCATCTACACCAGTCTCCTCCCCGTCATCGACACCCGACTCCTCCCCGCCATCGACACCCGTCTCCTCCCCGTCATCGACACCCGTCTCCTCCACTTCATCTACACCCGTCTCCTCCCCGCCATCGACACCCGACTCCTCCCCGTCATCGACACCCGTCTCCTCCCCGTCATCGACACCCGTCTCCTCCCCGTCATCGACATCCGTCTCCTCCCCGTCATCGACACCCGTCTCCTCCCCTTCATCGACACCCGTCTCCTCCCCGTCATCGACACCCGTCTCCTCCCCTTCATCCACACCCTTCTCCTCCCCGTCATCAACACCCGTCTCCTCCCCTTCATCTACACCCGTCTCCTCCCCGTCATCGACACCCGTCTCCTCCACTTCATCTACACCCGTCTCCTCCCCGCCATCGACACCCGACTCCTCCCCGTCATCGACACCCGTCTCCTCCCCGTCATCGACACCCGTCTCCTCCCCGTCATCGACATCCGTCTCCTCCCCGTCATCGATACCCGTCTCCTCCCCGTCATCGACACCCGTCTCCACCCCTTCACCTACACCCGTCTCCTCCCCGTCATCGACACCTGTCTCCTCCCCGTCATCGACACCTGTCTCCTCCCCGTCATCGACACCTGACTCCTCCCCGTCATCTACACCTGACTCCTCCCCGTCATCGACACCCGTCTCCTCCACTTCATCGACACCTGACTCCTCCCCTTCATCTACACCCGTCTCCTCCACTTCATCGACACCCGTCTCCTCCCCGTCATCGACACCTGTCGAATCCCCTTCAACAAGTGACATCAATAAGGGATCATAGCTTTCACCTAGTCAGTCTATGTCATGGAAAGATGTCCTAATGTTTTGTACACTCAATGAATATCTCTATTACAGTACCCTATGGGCTGGTTTCAAAAGTTTCATCACAGTGTGATAGACCTTACTAAAGTACAGCATGCATCACAGTGTGATAGACCTTACTAAAGTACAGCATGCATCACAGTGTGATAGACCTTACTAAAGTACATTATGCATCACAGTGTGATAGACCTTACTAAAGTACAGCAAGCATCACAGTGTGATAGACCTTACTAAAGTACAGCATGCATCACAGTGTGATAGACCTTACTAAAGTACAGCATGCATCACAGTGTGATAGGCCTTACTAAAGTACAGCATGCATCACAGTGTGATAGACCTTACTAAAGTACAGCATGCATCACAGTGTGATAGACCTTACTAAAGTACAGCATGCATCACAGTGTGATAGACCTTACTAAAGTACAGCATGCATCACAGTGTGATAGACCTTACTAAAGTACAGCATGCATCACAGTGTGATAGGCCTTACTAAAGTACAGCATGCATCACAGTGTGATAGACCTTACTAAAGTACAGCAAGCATCACAGTGTGATAGACCTTACTAAAGTACAGCATGCATCACAGTGTGATAGACCTTACTAAAGTACAGCATGCATCACAGTGTGATAGGCCTTACTAAAGTACAGCATGCATCACAGTGTGATAGACCTTACTAAAGTACAGCATGCATCACAGTGTGATAGACCTTACTAAAGTACAGCATGCATCACAGTGTGATAGACCTTACTAAAGTACAGCATTTTCTTTATTTAACTAGGTAGGCCAGTTGAGAACAAGTTCTCATTTACACACACACTTATCGCCAGCAGCATACCACCCTGCATACCACTGTTGGCTTGCTTCTGAAGCTAAGCAGGGTTGGTCCTGGTCAGTCCCTGGATGGGAGACCAGATGCTGCTGGAAGTGGTGTTGGAGGGCCAGTAGGAGGCACTCTTTCCTCTGGTCTAAAAAATATCCCAATGCCCCAGGGCAGTGATCGGGGACACTGCCCTGTGTAGGGTGCCGTCTTTCGGATGGGACGTTAAACGGGTGTCCTGACTCTCTGAGGTCATTAAAGATCCCATGGCACTTATCGTAAGAGTAGGGGTGGTAACCCCGGTGTCCTGGCTAAATTCCCAATCTGGCCCTCAAACCATCATGGTCACCTAATAATCCCCAGTTTACAATTGGCTCATTCATCCCCCTCCTCTCCCCTGTAACTATTCCCCAGGTCGTTGCTGCAAATGAGAACGTGTTCTCAGTCAACTTACCTGGTAAAATAATGATAAAATAAAAAAACCTGCGACCTGGCATACAGTGTGATAGGCCTTAATAAACCGACTCGAATTTTATCTACTTCTACTTTTGTAAGATGAAATATAAGTTATATATGTTCTGTTGCTCTCCTCTGCTCTGCTCTGAGTTGATGTGCAGTTAAAGAGAGAAATAGGGAAGTATATTTCTGACCCTATAAAGATGCCTGGGCCAACTTTAATTTGCATGACTATGCCTCGCTCCAATATTTCTGTCTTGTAAAAATAAATATATTTACAGGGAGCACACTCTGACTCTGTCTACGCACAGAGCACTTGCATCAGACCAGATCAATCGATTCCAAGTCTTACATCAGAGGAACTCTGCAGACAAGAGCAATCAACAGTGGAATTCTGTGTAGAAACCTTGGAGAAAACAGATAGTTGAAAGGATGGGAGATATTTCCTCTGTATTGCATTTCTCCTTCAAAATCTTTTCCCATCACCAGATGGAGGAAATCGTCTATTTCAGATAACTGGGAAACAGTGTGTGTGTGTGCGTACACGTGTGAGTGTGTGTGTAGATATAGAAGTAATCAGATTTTACCGAGCACGCCCAGACGATAGTTCATAGAGACCACGATGACATTGCCGTAGGCGGCGAGGACGCTGGCGTCAAACATGTTTCCGGTTCCTTCCATGTAGGAGCCGCCGTGAATGAACAGCATCACCGGCTTCTTCCTGCGGTCACGGATGTCTTCAGACACACCACACACACACGCACACACGCACACGCGCACACGCACACACGCACACACACACACACACACACACACACACACACACACACACACACACACACAAAGGAGAAGAAGAGTGAGAGAGGTAGAAAAAGAAAGTCAATGAATGTTCCTCCATCAAGAACAAAGAACAACTTTAGGCCATACCTGTAGAACCAACATCATAATATCAGTGTGACAATGGGATATATTGAATTATGCGTGGTGGTGTAGTAGATCTGTGAGTCTAATGGGGACATGGGTGTATACGGGCTTTCAGATACTGTTTATAAAGTGGTGGTAGTGTGCGGTGTGTGAAATATAACTTCCAGCACCACACAAATAATGCACAGTTCCCTGATCCACTCTGTGTCTGGTAGCCTGTCTGCCTCACCGCTCACAGAATTCAATTTGCAACACAATGCTGTAACGTGTGCGCTGAGAGTCAGGAAGCAAGTTCAGGGAGGGAGTGTTTTAATAAATAAACGTAACGTAATACAAAACAAGAAACCACGAACAACGCACAGACATGAAACTGAAACAGAAACAATAACGCCTGGGGAAGGAACCAAAGGCAGTGAGGTAAAAGCGTCCAGGTGAGTCTGATGAGGAGCTGGTGCGCGTAACGATGGTAACAGGTGTGCACCATAACGAGCAGCCTGGTGACCGAGAGGCCGGAGAGGGAGCACACTTGACAGTACCCCCTCCCAGACGTGCGGCTCCCGCCGCAGGACGCCGACCAAAGTGACGATCCCGGGGATCAGGAGCGGACCGGTCACCTCTGCTGAGGCGCGGGAAACCTGTCAGTCCGGCTGAGACGCGGGAGCATGGCGACCTAGAGCACCGGAGAGAGAGCATACTTGATCGTACCCCCCTCCCCGGCGTGTTCAGCTCCAGCCGCAGGACGCTAACCAAAGAGACGATCCTGGGGATCAGGAGCGGTCGCTGACTGGGGCACGGGAACCTGACAGACCGGCTGAGGCAGGGGAACCTGGTTATCCGGCGAATGCATGAAAGCCTGACGAGCCGGCTGAAGCAGGGGAGCCTTGCGATCTGGCTGAAGCATGAAAGCCCGACGAGCTGGCTGAGGCAGGGGAGCCTGTAGCCCTACGTCATTCCCACCGAATCCCCCACCCCCCAAAATATATAAAAATAAATAACACTCCCTGATGCTTCCCTTAGGTGAGGTGTTATTCTGTAACGATGTGCGCTGAGAGTCAGGAAGCAAGTTCAGGGAGGGAGTGTTTTAATAAATAAACGTAACTTAATACAAAACAAGAAACACTAACAACACACAGACATGAAACTGAAACAGAAACAATGACACCTGGGGAAGGAACCAAAGGCAGTGACATATATAGTGAAGGTAATCAGGGAGGTGATGGAGTCCAGGTGAGTCTGATGACGCGCAGGTGCGCGTAACGATGGTGACAGGTGTGCGCCATAACGAGCAGCCTGGTGACCTAGAGGCCGGAGAGGGAGCAAAAATGACAAATGCAAAACGCAAAAAATATATTCTCTTGATTTAAAACATTTCCGAACCGAAATTGTTTTGATCAGCAAGACAACCCGCGGGTTGAAATAATTTTTTCACTACCCCCGCCAGCTGACTTTTTTTTCCAGGCCAACCGTGGTGAACTGCGGATATCCGACCCGATGCAGGACTCTAGTCCCAGTGTCTGTGTCTGTCTGTCTGTGTGTGGTTTGACTATCCTTGTGGGTACTAGAAGTCCTCACAAGGATAGTAAAACAAGGACAATCGGACAAGTGAGGACATGTCGCCGGTCCCCACAGGGAAAAAGGCTATTTTAGGCTTAGGTTTAGGGTTAGAATTAGGCTTTGGGGTTAGGTTTACGGATAGGAGTAGGTTCAGTTTTAAAGTTAGGAGTTAAGATTAAGGTTAGGGAAAACTAATGTCTAGCACTGGGATTGAACACGCAACCTTCGGAGCTGCAGAGTGCTGCTTAAACGCCCATCCACCCTTCCCGTTCACAATGCCCTAGCAAGCCACCAGCCTA
>NC_074700.1:17675113-17677613 GCF_029448725.1 Salvelinus fontinalis | reverse complement strand
ATAGAGTATATGTGTGTGTGTGTGTGTTTGAGAGAGAGCGAGTATGTGTGTTTGTGTGTGTTTGTGTGTGTTTGAGAGAGTGAGAGAATGTGTGTGTGTGTGTGTGTGTTTGAGAAAGAGTGAGTATGTGTGTGTTTGTGTGTGTGTGTGTGTTTGAGAGAGAGAGAGTATTTTGGTGTGTGTGTGCATGAGAGAGAGCGAGTATGTGTTTTTGTGTATGTTTGAGAGAGAGTGAGTATGTGTGTTTGTGTGTGTTTGAGAGAGTGAGTATTTTTGTGTGGTGTATGTTTGAGAGAGTGAGTATGTGTGTGTGGTGTGTGTTTGAGAGAGAGAGAGAGAGAGTATTTGTGTGTGTGTGTGTGTTTGAGAGAGAGCGAGTATGTGTGTTTGTGTGTGTTAGAGAGAGAGTGAGTATGTGTGTGTGGTGTGTGTTTGAGAGAGTGAGAGAGAGTATTTGTGTGTGTGTGTGTGTTTGAGAGAGAGCGAGTATGTGTGTTTGTGTGTGTTTGAGAGAGAGTGAGTATGTGTGTGTGGTGTGTGTTTGAGAGAGTGAGTATGTGTGTGTGTGTGTGTTTGAGAAAGAGTGAGTATGTGTGTGTGTGTGTGTGTGTTTGAGAGAGAGCGAGTACGTGTGTGTGTTTGAGAGAGAGTGAGTATGTGTGTGTGGTGTGTGTTTGTGAAAGAGTGTGTGTGTGTGTGTGTTTGAGAGAGAGTGAGTATTTGTATGTGTATGTGTTTGAGAGAGAGTGTATGTGTGTGTGTGTGTGTGCGTGTGTGTGTGTCACGTTCCTGACCTATTTATGTTAGTTGTTATGTGTGTTAGTTGGTCAGGACGTGAGGTTGGGTGGGCATTCTATGTTTTCTGTTTCTGTGTTGGTTTTGGGTTACCTGGTATGGCTCTTAATTAGAGGCAGGTGTTTGGCGTTCCTCTAATTAAGAGTCATATTTAGGTAGGCGTTGTCACAGTGTTCGTTGTGGGTGATTGTCTTCCGTGTTTGTGTTATGTCTGCACCATACGGAACTGTATTCGGTTTGTTCGGTTTATGTAGTCTGTTTTCCATTCGTGCGTTCTTCGTGTTTATGTAAGTTCTCATGTTTAGGTCAGTCTACGTCGTTTGTTATTTTGTATCATTTCAAGTGTAGTTCGTGTTCGTTTTTCCGTATTGTCATTAAATTCATTATGTGTTCAAACTTCGCTGCGCCTTGGTTCAATCCCTGCTCCTCTTCGGATGAAGAAGAGGAGGACAGCCGTTACAGAATCACCCACCACTCCAGAGCCAAGCAGCGGAGTCAACGGAGAAAGGGACAGGAGAGAAAGGAGCAATGGACATGGGACGATGTATTGGACGGAAAGGGTTGCTACACTTGGGAGGAGATCCTGGCTGGTAGGGATCGCCTCCCATGGGAACAGGTGGAGGCACTGAGGAGAGCAGAGGCTACCGGGGAGAGGAACCGGAGCTATGAGGGAACGCGTCTGGCACGGAAGCCAAAAAAGCCCGTAAGTAATTCCCAAAAATTTCTTGGGGGGGGGCTAGGAGGTAGTGGGCCAAGGGCAGGTAGGAGACCTGCGCCCACTTCCCAGGCTTACCGTGGAGAGCGGGAGTACGGGCAGGCGCCGTGTTACGCAGTAGAGCGCACGGTGTCTCCTGTACGAGTGCATAGCCCAGTGCGGGTTTTTCCACCTCCCCGCACTGGTAGGGCTAGATTGAGTATTGAGCCAGGTGTCATGAGGCCGGCTCAACGCGTCTGGTCACCAGTGCGTCTCCTCGGGCCGACATACATGGCACCGGCCTTACGCATGGTTTCCCCGGTTCGCCTACATAGCCCGGTGCGGGTTATTCCACCTCCCCGCACTGGTCGGGCAACCGGGAGCATTCAACCAGGTAAGGTTGGGCAGGCTCAATGCTCAAGAGTGCCAGTACGCCTCCACGGTCCGGTATTTCCGGCACCACCTCCCCGCCCCAGCCTAGTACCTACAGTGTCTACACTACGCACTAGGCTACCAGTGCGTATCCTGAGCCCTGTTCCTCCTCCACGCACTCTCCCTGTAGTGCGTGTATCTAGCCCGGTGCCTCCAGTTCCGGCACCACGCACTAAGCCACCTGTGCGTCTCCAGAGCCCTGAACACACTGTATCTTCTCCCCCTACTAATCCTGATGTGCTTGTCCTCAGCCCGGTGTCACCAGTGCCGGTACCTCGCATCAGGGATAGAGTAGGCTTTGAGAGTACAGTGTGCCCTGTCCCTGCTCCCCGCACTAGTAGGAAGGTGCTTGTCATTAGCACGGTGCCTCCAGTTCCGGCACCACGCACCAGGTCTACAGTGCACCGTATCCGGCCAGAGCCATCCGTCTCCCCAGCGCCATCTGAGCCATCCGTCTCCCCAGCGCCATCTGAGCCATCCGTCTCCCCAGCGCCATCTGAGCCATCCGTCTCCCCAGCGCCATCTGAGCCATCCGTCTCCCCAGCGCCGTCTGAGCCATCCGTCTGCCATGAGCCTGCA